>NC_134487.1:142322447-142412447 GCF_040206685.1 Ascaphus truei
CCACACTCTCTCTCTCTCCCCCACACTCTCTCTCTCTCCCCCACACTCTCTCTCTCCCCCACACACTCTCTCACCCACACTCTCTCTCTCTCCCCACACTCTCTCTCTCTCCCCCCACACACTCTCTCTCTCTCCCCACACTCTCTCTCCCCCCCCACAATCTCTCTCTCTCTCCCCCCCACACACTCTCTCTCCCCACTCTCTCTCTGTCTCTCTCTCTCCCCCACACTCTCTCTCTCCCCCCACACTCTCTCTCCCCCACACTCTCTCTCTCCCCGCAACACTCTCTCTCTCCCCCCACACTCTTTCTCTCCCTACTCTCTCTCTCCCCCACACTCTCTCTCTCTCCCCCACACTCCCTCTCTCTCTCTCTCTCTCTCTCTCACTCCCTCTCTCTCTCCCACACTCTCTCTCCCACACTCTCTCTCCCACACTCTCTCTATCCCACACACTCTCTCTCTCACTCACTCTCTCTCCCAACTCTCTCTCCCACACTCTCTCTATCCCACACACACACACTCTCTCTCTCTCCCCCACACTCTCTCTCCCCCACACTCTCTCTCTCTCTCCCACTCTCTCTCTCTCTCCCACTCTCTCTTTCTCTCTCTCCCCACACTCTCTCTCTCTCTCTCTCTCTCTCCCACACTCTCTCTCTCCCACACTCTCTCTCTCTCCCACACTCTCTCACACTCTGGATCTGGATATCTTATTTACCCTATATATCTTAACTGCCCTATACTACACCGAAATAACCTATACTGCTTTCTTCCAGATCTGACTCAAGCTAAACACGGAAGACATCGGAATCCCCCCTAACCCAGAAGACAGGTAGGGAACACCTCCCCTCCAATGTATAACATTGCGGAATGAGGGTACCTGGACATTGAGGGATTGCGGATCAGGTAAGATCCAGGCGGGATTGCTGCTTTAGATATTGTGAAGCGGGGACGTCCAGACACTGGTTATGGGTTTCAGGAAACTAGTCATTCACACCTGGCTATTATTTCTAGATCTGACATTTACACACACACACACACACACACACACACACACACACACACACACACACACACACACACACACACACACACACACACACACACACACACACACACACACACACACACACACACACACACACACACACACACACACGTAACAAGGACTAATTGTAGTATAATGTAATACAATAAATACATTTATGTCAAAAACAAATGTTGTTCTGACTAGGAATTTATTAAATGTATTTTATTTATATATTTTATTTTAAAGCGGGGTTGGGGGCGGGACTAGGGGCGGGGTTAGGGGCGGGACTAGGGGCAGGGTTGGGGTGGGACTAGGGCGGGGTTGGGGGCGGGACTATGTGGCGAGTAGATTTTTTGGTTGGGCGAGTAGATTTTTGGGTGATTTGTCGGACACTGGATGTAAGCAAGGGAATATAAATGAGTAGTGGAGCCCCCTTGCTAAAATCAGGCCCCTTTTAGCATGTAGGCTATGGCAGCTGCTGGCAGTGTTGGGGTTAAACCCCTTGCACACAGTCCAGCATGTGTGCAGTCACAGAGACAAGTTATATTGTTGCAATATCCAGGCACATGCTTGTCTGGCAGGGCCTGGAGAGTTCTAGCAAGGCATGTGACTTGTTGGGTGACTGTTTGGCAACATTCAGTTTTGCCCATAGACTGGGAGGAAAAAGGTTGACACCCCCTGAGTAGATAAGGGGGGTCTGGTCTGTTCAGCTCAGTGTGTTGGGGCAGAGAGTGCTAGGTGCCTGGCGCAGGCACAGAGGTTCTCATGCTGCAGGGAGAAGTACTATAACCCAGGTTTAAGTAGGGATCTGGGGCTGAGCCTACTCCATTCCTGCCCAGGGTTAAGTTGGGTCCTGGGAGGAACTGCATGCAAAGGGAGAACTGCAGCCTGAGAGAGATACTGAAAACGGGTCCTTTTTATGCTGTTGCCTCATGCTCAATAAAGCAAGCATCCTGTTAAAAGTTCCTGGCGCCCTTTTCTAATTATTCTACCTCACCACAAGCCTGGCCTGAATCCACCAGAGACAAAAAGTAAAAACTGACTGAGCTACGCTACGCTGAAGCAGGTAGAAACCCTTCCGGCAGTGTAAAGAGAGACTGAATACGTGTACACTCTATCTTCTGCAGCCGGGACTATCTATATAGTGCTGCAATACTGCTAGTGCCTTTGTGCTCACTGAATTTGCAAACATTTATTTCTAGCGCTATATTCATTTACATAGTGTAAGTTAGAATCTCCATACTGTAAAACATGGCCAATATTGGTGCTACATAAAGCACATCGGATTTACCAAATTAAGAAAGACCATTGCTTTAATTTAGATAATTTTCTTTGATAAAGCTTGTTACAGATTTGTGCATAATTTTTTGGCAACAATTATAACATTCATTAGACGTTGCTAAATAAACTCCACCCTCTGTCCACAAAAAGCTTTAAGGCTTAGTAATTGGTAAAGATATTTGTATTTATTAACAGACAATTATCAAAATGAATAATGATGTGCCTTCGCTCGAAGAACAATTTATTTTCATGCTAATTTCCCACACTCTTAGCAGTCGCTACTTTCCATAGAACTCGACTTCAACGTTTGATTACTGCTTTTTAAACATTATTTGGAAACTTTCCTGAGCAAGTCCCGTTGGTGTCATGTTCTCTTGGTATGTATTTGTGTTCTGTACTAGAAAGTCTCAGTGTCTTTCTATAATTGCTCCTATTTTATTTTTCAGAGTAGATTTTAAATTGATCTTGTACAACCAAAGCCAAAGCAGCTGCAAGAGTATTTATATTTGATACTCAGGTACACAGCACATTTAGTACAAATTCTGAAAGTGGACACATTTTGTTTTATTTTAAAATTAATTCTCTAAAACAAAAACTAAGTACAGGCATACCCCGCATTAACATACGCAATGGGACCGGAGCATGTATGTGAAGCAAAATGTATTTAAAGTGAAGCACTCCCCTTTTCCCACTTATCGATGCATGTACTGTACTGCAATTGTCATATACGTGCATAACTGATGTAAATAATGCATTTGTAACAGGCTCTATAGTCTCCCCGCTTGCGTACAGCTTTGGTATAAGTATGGAGACGGTATTGCTGTTCAGAACGTGCTGACATGCGCATGCGTGAGCTGCCGTTTGTCTATTGGGCGATATGTCCTTACTCGCGAGTGTACTTAAAGTGAGTGTCCTTAAACCGGGGTATGCCTGTACATTTTACAGGCATTGTTTTTTATTTATAACAGTTTATTTTCCTAGTGTTTTCTACTTAGTCAACTTATTTTTTCCCAGAAACTGTGGGAGGGCATTATTATGTTTTTGATGCATATACTTCATACAATTATATTGTGTAATTCAGTTAAATATCTGGTCAATGTATAAATAGACAAGCAGGTGATTTAAATTGAGTTTATTGACTTCTGGTTATGGCGCAGAGAGCGAGAGCAGCATAGCGCAGAGCTCAGCTCAATCCCTGGCTAGAAACCCTGTAATATGAGCCAGCATCAGTGACAAATGACAGACAAATGCACCCACAAGCCCTCCTAGACAGACAACCGATCCATGGAGAAAGTTCTCTCCAGACAGAACTCCGAAGCAACAGAGACAGGAGAAGACAGACAAGAAGAGAGAAAGCTCCAAAATAGCCGATGCCCTCCATGGGGCAGGTATGTCTTGCAACAGCACTACCAGAACATACCTCAGTAGGTATGCATGATCAAGGAAAGTGTGCAGCATGCTTTTCAAACAACATAAACAGTTTGCCTTAAAGCTGCAGTTCAGTCAATATCCTGCATGTGTGTTTTTTTTTAATAAATCAGTTCTGTAGTAAGAAAAAATACTTTTAGCATTTTCTATTTTTAAAAAAACAACTTTGAAAGACCAATTTTCGTGTATTCTATTTTAACAAGCATTTACTAAGGCACTGCCCCTTCATGTCCTGTCACAAGCCCTGGCACACCCCTTTGTGAGCCCTGCCCACCCTCTTGTACATGTCAGTGCAGGAGTGCTTATGAATATTCATGAGCTTCCACTGACTGACAGAAGCAGATGAAAAACATATGCCATATCTAAAGATGTCGCCAAATTTCGCCGATCAATACATGGAGAACGAATTGAATGGCAGCTATACAGTTCTTTAGGTAATTAGAGATTGCCCACATGAAACTATTGAATTAAATAAATAAATAAATTAAAAAAAAAAGACTGGACTGCAGCTTTAATGTATCCTGCCAATTTAAAGATTTTCACAGACTCTGACACACAAATCTTCACTTCACATGAAAAGGCAGAGTTATACATGGAGAAAGCAGGACTGAGACAGAAAATACCTGATGAAGGTGAGAGAGAAAATCCTGAGTGTAGATTGGTTTGGGCATGGGATGGGGGGGAGGGGGGAGGGGTGGTGAAAGAGAAACACATTTGAAGAACTTTGAGAGATATGCAAAGTATATTTAAATGAGACCCCTAAAATATTTAAAGGGGTTTATGCTGTCAGACCCAAAAGGATCAGAACACACAACCTCAGCTACTCAAGACAGCAGCTCTAGCACTGAACTAAACCAGACACTGGGAAATGGCATTGTCACAGAATACTTTTGAGCTCTACAACTCATACCTGTAGCCTCCTCCCCCGAACTTCCTTTAAAAGCAAACTATTTCCGCTTTCTGGTTGCCAGTTCAATGTTCCTTGTGCACAAAAAGGAACACACCTCAGATACCTGAGATACCACTACCTCCTCCTCCTCCACATTAAAAGCAGTGATGAGGGGGTATATAATATCTTATGTTGCTAGGTTAAAAAACTCGGGAATACTTTAAAAAACTAAATGTCGAAGTTGTAAAATAATAAATAGCAGATAGGTCTGGCAACCATGCTACCAAAGGTTATACACAATGATCAAGCTGGATTTGTAAAAGGCAGATCAGCTGTAAAAAATATATGAAAAGTAATAACAGAAATCAGCTGGGTCAAATCACACAATCTGAGGGACAAAGCTATGATATCTATAGATGCCGAAAACAAACTCTGATAACTTATGGTGGGAACATCTTTGTGATATTCAAAATAGACTTCGTTTCATGGGAAACTTTACAGATATGTTAAAGGCAATGTATTCTCAACCGAGGGCCAAAATAATGGCCGCCGTTTGTCTTTCAGAGAAATTTCCATTATTCAAAAGGTACAAGGCAGGTGTGTCCCCTCTCATTACTTTTATTCAATTTGGCGATCATGCCATTAGTGCAATTCCTATGACCAATTAAAGAATTTGATGGGATTACAATAAGATTGATGGGATAAAAACTAGCCATGTTTGTCAATGGCAATTTAATATTTATATCACATCCAGATAAAACCTTGCAACAAATATTGGGAGCAATTAAAAAATATGGATAATTCGCTGGCTTTAATCAATATAACTGAGATAGAAGAAATGTATATACTGTAATAGATCAAAGGGCACCCATCCCAAGTAAGCTTATGTCAAGACATGTACGAGCATTGACAGTGATCATACGGATACAAACTTCAGCTTACTTTCTATATGTCGGAACTGGCTTTCCCTACCACCTAAGCTCGCGAGACTTCAAGCGGGAATACAAGTCAGCGAGACACAAGCAGGAATTTTGGATACTGGCATACTGCACCGACACACTTTATTCGAGCAAATACCCGGTATGTAACTGGCAGATACCTGGAATGCGCCGCTCCTCACCTCTGACAAGCCCCGTTGCATTTGCCTTCCCAGCCTGGGTTCATGCCTGGCTGATGGGCGGCTGATCTGTTAAATGATAATGATTAGGATTTAATAGGCTGCAATGCTTCGCGTGTCTACCAGATGGCATAAATTCATGAATTGTAATGCAGTATATATATATATGTACTGTGCAGTATTGCAGCCAGCGGGAATAAAATGCTTCAATCCCTGCCGGAAAATAACTCAATGCACTCGGGCAGAAAACAGTCACAAACCTCAATACACCCGGGTATACCCGAATTCGTGGGACTAGCCGAGCTCGAATAAAGTGTGTCGCCAGTGTAGCAAACCACTGGATCTCCGTGGAGATTTTTGACAGGCACCAGCTGGTCTAGGACACAACTCATCACCGGGGATTTCGTTTTGGTAACAGCCAGAGACAAGCGACAACATCTCCCAATTCTACATCTATATCCAAATGTGCATATTCAACCTGCTTCCTTTAAGTAGGATTTCAAGTTTGTGGACTGAATGAACACCCAATCACCAATTATGTTTTGTTATATTGTATTTAAGTATTTTTATTAAATGTATCTTTTTTCACTTCACCTTTTTCTCCATTTAATTATCAATACCTCTGAGGCATCTATGTTTTAGAACATCAAATAGCGACATTCTAAATACCATCCAGTATTATGCTATGTTATTCTTGTTTCTTTTCATATTCTGAGACCATCATCCGTTGTACCACAAATTTCGGAGTGGCCAGGACGTTTTCACCCAGGACATTTTACGGTTGTATTTAGTACATCCAAATACTATTACCATCCTGTGACTATATTTTGTCAGGTGTCGTTACAGTATCCATCTGTTGCAAAGTTTCCTTTTCTGACTACGGTAGTCAGAGTATCTGTTAGGCAGCCACCAGGTATTAATTGGGTTAATTAATTATTTTTGTGTGTATTTCACAGTTACTTTGTATTTAATTAGTAGTTGCGCGGTACCACCCCTTTTCTTCACATATACTGTAACAGAACCTGAACACATCAGAACACTTACTTCTCACAGTCACAAAAAAAGCCCATAATATATCTAGGAAATCTGTTTGAACTAGAATTGGGTAAACTATATCAAATTAACTTTAAACCCATATTAAAGAGAAAGGTCACTGAGGAACTGGAAGATGATAACTTTCGCAAGTCTGCTATAGCCCATGTAAACTTTACCAATGCTAATACAACATAAAAGATCTTAACAAGTCTGTGTATAAATTTGTGTGTATATTTTTTGAAGTGAAGTGAATTTGGGTATTCTTCTACGAATCATGAGTGTTACTTAGTTTTGAGATTGAGTGCTGTGTCTCTTTAACTGAACCACGGATTGAGCTACCTGTGGAGAAGCAGGGATATCAAGAAAACCATGACCCGTGGGTAGCTCTTGCAAACTGGAATTGGCTACCCCTGATATAGAAGCTAACACCATCAGAGACGTGGAGAGAAGAACAAATCAAAATACTGCACAGAGCGTATATATAGCTTTCAACACGAACTTCTACCCCACAAATGGAGACACTACATAAGGTCCCAAGTATCAGGATACAAGAGCACTTCCTGTGGTCCTTGCAGATATAAATCTGAATGTTGGGAAAAAATTATGGATTACATAACCAAAACAACAAAAAATGTCAAAACCCAACCCTTTAGTGTTGTTATTTGCTAATATAGAGCTGTGGTTAGCTGCAGATAAATAAATAAAGGCCATAATGACAACTACAATCATCCTACTAGAAGCTAGAAAGACAATCATGTTACAGTGGTTATCTCCGACGCCTCCAACATTAGAGCTAGTGCAAACCTATCTATTCTGGCTGATGAGTATGGATAAGCTACAGTACAAACCAGCTATCAAAAAGGATTAACGAGAAATATTTGTTTACAGAATTGGGGAAGGTTTATCAATTCACCATCACAAAGAGTGAAATCAGATGCAGAAATTTTTTTGTGAACAATATTTGGTGCATAACTGACAATTTCTTAATCAACATCAAAGATAGAACCGCTAGGAAGATCACGTTAATCACTACATCAGAGAAGCATAGGCATAAGTTAGTTTAACCTCACACCAAGACATAAAAACTAATACAGGTTAATTTGTTTAGACATGGGGAGGGGGTATGTAGGAATGAAAAACTTTGAAGATTAACTAGTTAAATAAGGAAAAAAACGAAATAGGGAAGAAATGGTCTGAGTCTATAAAAAGGTACAAATTCAAAAAACATGCAGCATGTGATGACCAAATGATATACAGTATTTTGATTTTATGTCTATATTTACTCTATGTATAAACCAAATGCATTATGCGTCAGGGAAGATGTGATGTGGAAACTCAAATACTGTAAAGTACTGGAAATAGAATTTCATATACCAAACCTGCAGTATGCAACTCTTCCTAACAAAAACATATTTAAAAAAAGGAGTTTATGATACAATAATGTGACTGTGGTTGACTTGGAGATGCAGACAATAGATCTCTCCGATGGATACAAATCCACAATGTTGTTCATGTGCTATGTACAGTGGAAAAAAAGCAATAAATAGAAATATTAAATCCCTATGAATATCTACTTTCAATGTAGAACATTGTATGCTAAACATTTTAAATAACTGCAGAACTGGACCAGTCAGACAGTTTGTCATAAAATAGTCATAATTATTTTCATGTACCTACAGATGCAGCAGCCAGGATTCGACCATTTCTCGCCAACATTTTCGAGATCTTTGACTGCAGCAGACTAATGGCCCCTTGGATTAACACAGCAGGGGTCCCTGCTCTGTGAATCCTACCAGGTTCCACCTGTCTGTAAGAGACATGCAGTAAAAGAGAGACTGAATCAGTCACTCTACCTGCACGCCGCTAACAGGCGATGGTAGGGCTTTTATTTAATTTTATTCACACAGTATTGTACTTGGGGTTCTCTGGAGCTGAAACGCAATGATTTCAGCCTCGGGTACCCCCTGCTTCAAGAGTTACAGGCCCCGGTATGCGGTGCCTGTACCCCAGCAATGTAAAATCCTCCGGTCACGTGACGCGGGATAATGTAAAATTGCGGGGATACCGGCACCCGATACTGGGGCCTGTAACTCTGGAAGAAGGGGGTCCCTGAGGTTGGGTTCAGCTCAGAAAGCCCCCTGCTCCTGCACACTAGTGTTAAAAAGAAAATTTTAGCAGCTTCATTACCTTAGCGGCTACCCGCTACAGCAATGATTTTTTTTTGTGGGGGTGTTGGGAGTTTGATACTAGTATACAGGAGAAGGGATCCCCGCAATGTTAAATTCCTGTGGGTCACGTGGGATTTAAATTCTGCAGGGGGATACGGCACCCCATAACGGGGCCTGTATCTCGGGAAGTAGGGGGTCCCTGGACCTGAAATCAATGCTGTTCAGCTCCGGAGACCCCAAGCTACAATACTGTGTGACTAAAATTAAATAAAACTCACGTGATTGCCTGTTAGGGGCTGATTCAGTCTCTCTCCCCTGCTGTGTTAATCTGATGGGCCATTAGTCTGCTGCGGTCAATTTAGCAAGGATCTCATCGAGAGCTCGAAAATTCTGTCGAATCCTGGCTGCTGCATCTGTAAACGAAGCAGAGTGTATTGATGCAAGATTAGATAATGATTTTAATTTGACTAACCGAAATATATTTTGTTAATCTGAATATTATAAATTTCATCCAAGAATCATGTACATGCATCTTTTCTGGGCAACATATGTACAGTACATGTGATGTGATGTACATTTTATCAACATACTGTATATCTTGATGGAAGTGCATTTTAACCAGAGAGAGCCCATGGAAACCTATGGGTCTTATACCGCATCAGCTTCCCCCAACATAACACAGTGTAAACTTCACGTGAACATGCAACCTCGTTCAGTGCAGCTGTTCATGTGAAAGCTGCTCTAAACATCTACAATTGGTTTACATTCATATTCCAATTCTCACGGGTCATTACATTGCCAGATTTCCCTAATGACCAGCCTGTTAAGTCATTAGTATGAAAACCAGTTACACTTAGCATGAAACGCTTATTTTTTTGCATAGCCTAAACATTGTACATGTAACGCTTTACATGACAGGATAGCAAAGAATAATACATGATATACAGTGGCGGCCGCAATTATCCTAATGCGGACGGATTCGCGGTGCTCTGATAATCGGGGGCAGATGCGTTTTTTATTTATTTTTGGTCCGGAGTGAATTGCGTTATTTTAGCGGTCGTGATATTAGCATTTTATTCTCGCTGTCTGCAATACTGCAATACCGTCTAAAAACTCAGGGGGGCGTTCGCGAGCTGTTGTCTTGGAAGTCTAATACTTTAGCAGTTCAACCTACGTCGGTACACAGTATGCGTGTGTGCGCGCAGTAATTGTAAATTTGCATATTTACTGTATACATGTATTTGCAGTGCTGTATGTCTCATTTGAAAATTGTTGAAACGCATAGGCGTGTACAGTACTGTAACAGTATCACATATCGGCATATACAGAGCTCTCCCCTCGCTCGCCCCCGCATACACACAGGATAATCTCTGAACAATAACCAGACCAGAAACTGGTGCTTGTCTTTCTTTAATATGAAAAGCCTAAATTGATACATTATTGTAACCTCTTCCTTCAGTCCCAAGGCCAATTAACAACAGACCACTGTGGTATCTTTTTTTAACGAAACACCTGCAAGTCGACACATTACTGAAGCGCATGCGCATTACAATTCATGAATATCTGCCATCTGGCGGACATGCGAAGAATTGCAACCAATTAAATCCGAACCATCCTCAATAAACACACGACCGCGCATCAACCGCGCATCAACTGCGGTTGTGAATGCAACACGAATGCGGTATGAATGCGGCATGAATGCGGTGAAGTCCGTAGCATTCGAAAAAAAATCCCGGAAAAATGCAGTGATGTTGGAGAAAAAAAGGGGCCGCGACAGTAATCATTGACATCGTTACAATTTCTCAGCACCTTTAATATAATATGTGACAAATGTTATTATAACGCATGGTGTTCACCTCATTCAATGGCTTCATTTTATTTTGTGCTGGGATGTTGCTGGTTCATATCGGCTGAATTGTCAGGTTCCTGATTCAGTCAACCCTGCGTCCAGTTTAGTGCAAATAGGAATATTTCAAGGGGATTGCTGCTTTAAGATAACAGAGCCTATTGCATTTCATAGTCATTGCATTATCTAAATAATAGTTCACCCATTTGTAACCAGGGAATGTTGATGAGAAAAATCATGGTATGCAGGATACTCTGAACACCTGTAATGTTCTTCCTGCACCTATTCCATACAAAAACCAAACCAATACTATGTAGACTCTTACATTGGGCCTCATGCAGAGAGCATAGAATTTTAAAATTGGCGAATTTCATAAAAAGTAGCTTTTTTGGAGAGTTTTATTCTCCATATGCAGAAAAGTGCGAATTCTGCTATGTTTAACATGGATACGTGTGGCGAGTTTAAATTGGCGAGATGCGCGCTTCAGAAACGTGTAAAAACAAATTTGCGCCTTTTTTTCCCCTTTACTATAGGCGGCGAGCGCCATCTTGCCATCTTTTCCTGGCGCGGCAAAAATGCGAGAATCGCGCCATTTTCTTGGCGCGAACAGCCGCTACATGCCGTTCGCACCTCTCTGCATTCGGAGAGTTTTAAAAATGGCGAGATGGAGGTTCTCGCCAGCCGCGAGGCGAGTTTTAGCAATAGAAAAAACAAAATGGCGCGTTTTTCGTAACTCGCCATTTTCTGCCGGTTTCTGCGCGAAATTGTACAAAAAATGGCGAATTTCGAAATAACGATGCTCTCTGCATGAGGCCCATTATTTTAAACCTGAGATTTTAATGAAAGTGTTTCTCACACATCACAGACTTCAGGTGAATGCTAACACATTTCTGAAGGCATTCCCCCCAACTGTTTTTTTTTAGGTCCTACAGCTGTAACTAGTGTACCTATTTCTGCCAGTGGTTAAGCTTGAGCTAATTAAAGCGGCTGGGAGATTGAGGATTTATGTGCTAATGATCAGGTGGTTATTGGGATATATCAGCACTTCTATTGTGTGTGTTGTGTGAACATACAAATCCATAAATAAATACACATTTTAATAATAATATGATCTTTGCATATAGTAAATTGCGCCTGTGATCGTGCCTCCTTCTGAATGGTCATTTATTTGGAAACTCCTCAATCCCCCACTGAGTTAGCATATAAAGTGAACCTGTTTTTATGTGCGGAATGTTGGAGGCTCTGTGAAGGGACCGTACATAGTTTTTTCTTTCTGGAATATTGACGGTCCTATGTGAGATGCAGTGACGTAAATGTCTGTTGATATGCGTGATATGCTGTTATACCTTATAACTGAAGACGAGTTAATTACAAAATAATATCAATAAATGAGACACATAAAGTAGTTGTCCTTCCTCACTCAAATTCTCCCACACTCTGCTCAGACTCAGCATTTTGTGTGTCAAGCCCTGAAGAAGAAAAAAATCCAAATAAGCCCTTTAGGATGCTAGAGATACATTATTGTGTAATGTGAGAGGACAGAGGGGGCAGTTGTTTCACTTCACTCACTTGTGATCAGTCCATAACTGTTGCCTTGCATTGTAGATGTAATGAAAACAATATTTTTGTTTTTCTAAAAAGAAACTGACACACACATATAAATGGTAAGGATCAGGCAGATATAAATACTCTGACAAATTAGGATGGACACAAATATTGAAATGAATAAATAATTTGCTAAAATACAAACTCAATTCTTAGAATATGTTTCATTAGATAACATTGTAACCAGCAAGAGGTGCATGCAATGAGGCCATCTCAGGACACGAGAGAGTATTCAGAGAAGGTATGCGTATTTTCTGGAGATGATCTCGATTTCTATCCCAAGAGACATAAAGATTGACTCATAGAGTAAAATCAATCAGTTCCGGACAGGCCTCATACGTCAAAAGAGAATGACAAATATGTTTTTCAGAGAATATTTGTGAACAGATTTAGCAGAAAGAGCAACATTAGCACTTAGGGAAATCTTTCTCTTTCCATATGGGCCCCAGTGTTTGGATTTCCATCTTAACTCCTTGTCTGTAAATATGTTAAAACCCTTTGCTATTGGATAGGCAGTAACACAATGCGAGTGTCTCCAGAATGAAAGGAGTTACTATTTAAAACACTGAAATCATATCCACTCATCCAGTATCCTTATAGTGTAATCATAGGTTGTTCTAGGCAAATGATGCAATTTCTTAAGGCCACAGAGAGTACAAGGGGGGATTTCATTTACTTGATTTCCATATTATTATTATTTTTAATCAAATCTTAGAAATGAAAATGAAAGACTAATTATGTTGAACTAATTTTAAACATGGTGCATTTCATTAACTGAAAACAAATATTTTTATTTAGAATTCTATTATCACAGTGCTCTGCCTTAATAGATTTAAGGGGCAGACACTTTTCTAACCACAGTGTAACAATGGCAGTGACATGTTAAACAATTTAGGTATAGATATTTAGTGCCTTTTCCTAAAAAATATATGTTAATGTTGCCAAGGTAAACAAATGCTGTGGATAGTCCTCTGATCTATAGGAAAATAATTACTTAACAAAAAAGAACATGATTATGTTATAATTATCCGAATGCTAAAACTCTGACACATTCTCTCCAATCTCGATTACTGTAACCTCCTGCTGTCCGGCCTTCCTGCCTCACCTGTCTCCCCTACAATCTATCCTAAACGCTGCTGCCAGAATCATTCCACACTTTCCTAAATCTGTCTCCGCGTTTCCACTGCTGAAATTCCTCTCCTGACTTCCTATCAAATCCCCTATCACACACTCAATTCTCCTCCTCACTTTTAAAGCTTTACACTCTTCTGCTCCTCCTTACATCTCAGCCCTAATTTCTCACTATACACCATCCCGTCTCTTACGTTCTGCTCAAGGATGTCTTCTCTCTAACCCTTTTGTGCCTACAGCCTTCTCCCTCCTTAAACCTTTTTCTACGACTCCCCCACACCTCTGGAATTCCCTTCATCTCAATATCCGACCAGCCCCCTCTCTATCCACCTTTAAGACCCATCTTACAACACACCTCCTTAACGAAACATATGAGTAGCTCCATGGCCGATACTTTACACCTCTTTCATAAACCTTGGCCCCTTGCAGACGCACTTACCAGAACACCTTCCTATTGTCTCTGAACGTTCCTCCTACTTACCAATTAGATTGTAAGCTCTTCAGGGCAGGGACTCTTCCTAAATGTCACTTTTATGTCTGAAAGCACTTCTTTTAGATTATGTGTTATTTGCATGATTTGGTATTTATATGATTATCATGTGTATTACTGCTGTGAAGCTCTATGTACATCAATCGCGCTATATAAATAAAGATATACATACATACCTAAATGTAAGTTTCTTAGAAGTATGATTTTAATTGACTTGAATAAAAATAAATGTCTTATGGGGGGACCAAAAATTCTCCATTTTGTTCAAGGCATAATTGAATCTTTCAAAGGAATCGTATTACACTGATTGATTATTTACTTTTTTTGTCCCCCTAGTGGTACTGCAACTTTATAGAGTGTATAGGAGAAATTGACCTCTATTATATTTCTGGATAGATCTCCCACATGGTGATGATCACTACTTCTGAATGTGTTAGTAGTGTAACTCGTGATTCCCCCTCTACATAATATCCTACCCTTCTTGTGATGACATTGTAATAATTTAAAGCAGCAATCCCAACATAATATGTTTTTAAGCTTACTTGAACCTGGGGGTCCTTCAGAGCTTTTCCATTGTCCCCATTTTCCAAGGACTCCCTGGTTTCTGAGATATTAGTGTAGCCAGGTCTCCCCAGCACTCCAGCATCCCCCTCACCTGCCTGCCGATCGCGGGGGCCGCCGCGTCCAATGGCGGCTCCGTTCGGCGATGGAAGGGGAGAGGGCGGTCAGGTCCCGGCTCGGGGGTTGCCGGGGACGCGTGCGGCCGGTTGCCAAGGCCGCACGCGCGTCTCAGGGCTCCCGGCACTCCCGGAGCCGGGCGGATAGGGCGCCGCCATTGCGCTTCAGTTCGCGCATGCGCAATAGGTCCCCGGCGGCCCAGATAGCTCGCGCATGTGCAGGGAGGCTGAGAGAGGCAGGGAACAGTTGCGTGAGGGCAGGGAAGGCGCCGGAAAGGTTGCGGCGGCCATTAAGCGTTAGTGTAGGCAGAGGGAGGGCGCGCACGTGGCCCCAATGTTATTGTAAGTGCCCCGGGACTACAATTCCCATAGTGCCTAGCGAGGGAGGCACCAGGTGCCTCATAGGAGCAAATAGGGCTGCAGGACTGCCCTGGATAGATTGGATAAATTTCGCGGGCAGAGAGCTACGCAGTTAGTTGGAGCAGCGGAGCTGAAGGGGAAGGAAGGGTGCAGGGAGTGAGTGAAGCTCCTGCATCGCGTAAGGTCCCCTACATCCCAGGTAGGCCCCAACTCCCCACCAGGTTAGTGGGTAATTTATAAGGGACAGCCCTAGATAGGGAGGTCACCCTTAGGTGTGTAAGGTGCAGGTTTTGCAGTGCCACAGCGGGTAATGCTGTGTGCACTGGCAAATAGGACTGTGTGTGTGTTGTCACTGCATGTACTGGGCGCAGTGTGTGCAGCGTGTGTGGGAGTCTGCAGGCTGACTGTGAGAGCTGTGTGTCTGCTGCAGGCTGGTAGTACTAGCGAGTTAGGAGCTAGTGGTTAGTGAGGTTTCTGGACTTGGGATAGTAGGGGAGGGGGGTAGGTTATTAACCCCGCAGGCCCTAGGAGTTTTCCCCAAGTCACCTCAGGTTGCGGTACATCAGGGACAGGCCCTAGGTTAGGGTTCCTGTCATGCTACTGCCCGTTAGAGAGATAGGGATTCAGCGGCGGTTGCTGTTCCCGTGAAGCGGTTGGACCCACGTTGGGGTTCTGGAGAATATCACCTGGATAGGATCAGACGGATGCATCGCACGTCTGACCCTTTGAGAAGATTGTTGCAGGCCCGAGCACCGGAGTGCTCGGCAGGTAACTTTGAATCCTATGTGCACCAACAGGCCTAGTAGTTCTTAGTGACTGCGCAGTCACCCACGACCTCCGTAGGAGTACGGGACATTGGCCAGGGATTACTGGACACTGGGTGGGAACACCAGACATTGGGCAGAAGGTGATACGGTTATAGCATAAGGTTATGATGTTGTGTAATGTCTTATATGTGTGTTAGTAAAGTGTTTGTTCATTCAGTAAACCTGTTATCCATAATACTGGTGTATGTGGTTTCTGAGTGGGTTCCTATGTTAGGGTCATTCTACACTTCCCTAGAATCCTACATAGGTGGAGGAGCTGAAAGAAGAAACGTTCCAGAGGCTTCACCCCAGGCTCTCACTAGCGGAGGCTCAGACCTCCTGTGAGCCTGCAGGTATACGCACCACACCGGTAACACCGCATGTTCTACTCACCCACACTATATATGCGATTGGGTGGGGTGGAATACCCGTTACATTAGTCATTTTTTTGGTGACATTTCTTGCAGAAAAATACAATACAAGTATGGCTATGGTATCACAAAAATAAAGTACTGTAACCAATTCATCTCCTGATGACACTTTAACTTTCTTTTGGCCCCTGGAGTGAGTCATGACAAGAATGCCACGAGGTGTCACGTTGTCATGGAAACACGGCACCACAGGGTGTCCCATTGTCCTGGCATGTGGCGTCACGTCGGCATGTGTTGTTCCGTTGTCATGGCAACATATCGCCATTGGACATCACGGAGCCATGATGAAGGGAGGAGATGCAGAGAGATGCTGCTGGGAAAGGTAAGAGTTACAGAGGCTCCATGCTCTCACCCCTGAAATCAGTTTAATTGTTGTAGGGGTGAGCACAGAGTGTTTGTAACCGCAGAGCTCAGTGCACACCAAAGGCACCGCCAACACACTGGTCCTGATAGGGCATTGATTTAATATCTCTCTCTCCCTCTGTGTAGGTGAAATTAATTGCATGATTTCCTCTGTCCAATCCAATTTATTGCACCTTATTGAATAACATGTTCAACTGGGTGTTTTTAAAATATTTTTCTTCATCTGGATTAATATACTGTAAACACAAATATCGGATAAGTATCTAAATGTAATATAGGTTGAACTCGATGGACATATGTCTTTTATCAACTTCATCTACTATGTCGCCATGTGAATATTTAATTTTGTGAGATTTTTCATTTGCATACAACACTTGCATATTGCACAGACTTGCACAGCAGAAACAAAATTGCTACCTAAAAGGGCATTTTTGCATAATTTGGACATAGGAGAACTGTTTAACGAATACAGTGAGATGTGTTTCCCATCAATATTGCCTGTTTTTGCTCTGAAGCTGCATTCTCGCACTTTAATGAATAGGCCCCATAGACTCATCTCTACCTTTAATATTTTCCAGTCCCCTTCAAAGATTTGGTTTGGTTGTTCCTCTGAATTTCAAATTAAAGGTTTCTCATATTCCCATATTTACAGGCAATACTTGGCCTGTAAGCTTCAGGTGGCAGTGTCCTACAAAAGATGGTTGTGTTTACAGTAGGTATGTTATTTGCCTAATTATGCCTGACACTCATCGATCAACTTTCTAACTTCTTCAAAGGTCGTGCTGGGGAGCCTGGCAATGGAAGCTCTCTGTATAGCCAATTCCTTAGCTCAACAACCTGACTGATTTCTTTATTCAGGGTTTTCAAGTGAAGCCCTTCTGTTCTAATTTTACCCCTAAAACTTGAATAAAAACAACTTTTGTATAACTCCATACCCTGACCTCAGAAGGTTCTACTCTGAGGCCCTTACTCTGTAAAGTGTGAGTAGCGCCGATCGGATATTATCATAAATAATGTCAAGTTCAGCACCCTTTTGTGATTCTGGTCATATATGTGCAAAATAGGTGCCACATGTATACATTATGAATATAAGTAGAAAATGCGAGGTTTCACAGCAAGCTCTATTCCCATCCGTCGCACATCTCACCCCAGCACAGCAGGCAAAGGTGTCCTGTAACCTGTGAGCACCCGTACTGCATTATTTGCACACACACCTTTGTTTGTGTTTGGCCCTAAGCCGTATCGCCAAGAAGAAGACATCCTATCTGCCTGCTGTGCCAGTGTGAGACGTGTGACAGATTGGAATAGAGCCTGCTGTGAAACCTGGGTCTTCGGTGAATAACAAATACAATTGAAGTTGGAGCAAAGAATTACGAAGTTTAAAGATCTAATCAGAAGCTGCGGGGGCATCGAGGTGAAGGTACGTTGCCAAAGGAGAGGTAACTAGCACAGAGAAGGACGGATGCTGCAGCCGCAAGAGATCTGCAAGCAGACTCAAAGTCAAAATCAGGCAGAAACCAAAAGCGGAGCACCACGTTAATGCTGATAGGCGTCTGTGAGTAAAAGACTGTGTAAAAACTGTTATCGGCATAAGTACCTATAAAATCATCCTATAAACAGCACTGACATTGCCAACAAACTAATCACCACAGCTACTGTATTAGTAGAGGATCATTATTCATGTTATAACATATATATATATATATATATATATATATATATATATATATATATATATATATATATATATATTATATATATACAGTTATGTGAAAAAGAAAGTACACCCTCTTTGAATTCCATGGTTTTACATATCAGGATATAATAACAATCATCTGTTCCTTAGCAGGTCTTACAATTACGTAAATACAACCTTAGATGAACAACAACACATGACATATTACACTGTGTCATGATTTATTTAACAAAAATAAAGCCAAAGTAGAGAAGCCGTGTGTGAAAAACTAAGTACACCTTATGATTCAATAGCTTGTAGAACCACCTTTAGCAGAAATAACTTGAAGTAATCGTTTTCCGTATGACTTTATCAGTCTCTCACATCGTTGTGGAGGAATTTTGGCCCACTCTTCTTTACAAATTTGCTTCAGTTCATTGAGGTTTATGGGCATTTGTTTATCAGAACACAACTATATCTGGTGTAAAAACTCACAAAGACTTCAATTTATATCTCCCTGAACAAAAGGGATCAATACACAGAGAGGTGTTTACTGTGTTCAATATCAACACAAATTGCAATCCAACCTTGGAAACACTGCTGGAATTCGCCATTTCTGAAATACAGAGGGTTTACATTTTTTCAGACATTGTCCAATTTTAGGACATATTTGTTTTGTTTTAATATTTTAATGTATATGTAATTATGCGGGTTTGATTAAGCTTAATCAGGTGATAAGGTTCTCTATGTAATACATACCCATACATGGGAGTTCTTTTTTTGTGCTTATTCTAGTATATTTTAATAAAGGATATTTGTCTTAAATCAGTATATTGCTTATTCGGAACAACACTTGGTACACCAGAGCACTTCTAGATTTCATCAGTGATATTTATGCGCCAAACATGTTTTTCTACTTCCATTATGCCAGGGGTGGCCAACCTGACTGGGAGTTGGAGTCAGAATTTACCTGTTTACTTGTCAAAGGGCACAATAAGAAAAATTTTCAAATTAATACCTGAATACACTTACAAAGAGCATAACCTGGCCGTGTCAGGGTATAGTGCCTTCAGGTTATGCTTTGTGTCATTGTGTAGTGCCATCAGGTTATGTATGTATTTCTTTATATAGCGTAATTCAGGTACATAGTGCCTTACAATATGTGACATAATATTATACCACAATGGGAATAAGCGCTTCAAACAAAATAGGAAAAGGAGGCCCGGCCCCAAAGAGCTACACAATCTGTGTCAGTGTATAATGTGGAGTTCAACTTGACGGCAGTATACACTGAAAGAGTATGCAGCCAGTGGCACTATCCACTGACACTGAGTATAACCTGACACAGAGTACAAGTTGGAGGGGCGGAGTAGGGGGGAACACATGGGAAGGGGGGAGGAGAGGGATTAACACATGAGGAAGGCGGAAGAGGTGGTGACACATGGGGAGGGGAACAGTGAGTGACACATGGGGAGGGGAGAAGAGGGATGACACATGAGGAGGGAAGACACATGGGGAGGGGGGAAGAGGAGGGACACATGGGATGGGGGAAGAGGGGAGACACATGGGATGGGGTAGAGGGTGACATGTGGAGGGAGGGACACATGGAGAGGGGGGGAGAGAGTGTGACACATTGAGAGGGGGGAAGAGTATATGACACATGAGGAGGGAGACATGGGCAGATGGGGCAGTGGGGAGAATGAGGGCAGTTGGAGGAGAGGGAGATAAGGGGGGCAGTGCTGTGATTGTCCCTATCTTTCTCTCCAGTCTCCAAAGCCAGCACCACATGGAGCTCTCAGCAGACTGATGTATATTCAATGTACCCTGTGGTGCTTGGGAGCCCACCATTGGTCGCTGGTCAATAGGAGCTCAGAAGCAAAGCTGGTTAGGGGGTGCTCTGACTTCTCCTCTTCCATTGTCTCTATAGTCTCTCTGGACTGTCTGCAGTCAGAGCTCCCATTTAACCCGTACAGGGGCTGCAGATGAAACACTGAAGGGCCCTTGGGCCACAATTTGGGCACCCATGCACTATGCCATGTATGAGCAGATACAATTCCTCAGCAGTGAACCTCTCCATCCTAATCCTGTCTGCATGGCTAGAAGGACCACTATCTGCTGGTTGGGCCATCTTGCTTACCTAGCCTAAGTGTGGGATCTGAGTAATGGCCATTATTGAACTTCTATTTATACTTTATTTGAACTTGTTTATAACATAACGCACATACGCATTAAATTGGGCTGTGTTAGGTGCTAAAGAGCATGTGCTTCTGTATCAAGTATGCGAGAAAAGTCATTGTGCATGTGTAGAACTGTGGTTCTACACGTATATGCATTAATAAATGTTAATGTGTAGTTTGGCATTAACATGTTTAACGCACAGACGTAGGCAAGCATCTTAGTTAAGCTTATGCTAATGAGAACCCTAACGGACATTGTTTTTAAATGAAATTAGCTTTGCGGATCTCTGTTGAAGTCATGGAAGCAAACGGCAGTTAACTATTTAGGTAATGTCACGTTAGTTGGCCTAACTTAACGGAGGTTTGTGGATCATCTACCCCATAGACAGAATACTTAAAATATATCTAATACATTTATTAAGGAGGTGCCATTAACATTAAAAAAAAACCATGAATCAGTTCTTCAAACTTTTAAATGTGGTTTGTAAAGAAATCAACACATTGAAAAATCCAACAAATACAATGCATTTGTCTATTGGTCTCTCTAGTACTAGTAATTAACAATGTCATTGCCAGTTGCAGTGTTGATCATTGGCAATGAAGGGGTGAAATAATTCCTCTCACACTGAAGCATAGTTATCTTGCTGCAGCATTATTCTTGGAAAGTCATCCAGCCCTGATGACTGATTACACAGTGGTGGGATCCTCTAAAGTTCCCACACTGTATTAACAAACACATGTGTACACAGTCTTCCCTGCTTCTCTTCTCAGAGGAATGGGGCAATCCCTTAAAAGAGATGCAATGCTTGGAGTTTGAGAAAGAGCAGGACATCTCTGACCTCTTTATTTTAGTACACTACAGACGTTTGTTTACAATCACATTACTAAAGAGGGAGTAAAGGGTCAAATAACTTTGTGTTGCTGTTTAATTTTTTTTTATTATTCTACTCCAACATTTACATTTAGCCATATATATTGTGATTTTTCCCCTTAACTCAATAGTTACATCATTTAATATGTGCATCTACAATTATTAAGCTGTTATCATCATACTAACTGATCCATAGCAAATGTTGTGATATCAATAACTTGTGCAATTTATTGATATACCCAAAACAAACTGTTCTTAAACACTGACAAGACTGTAACAATGATATTTGGGAGCAAGACTAATTTTTTTAAAGCTTCTAGTGACTGAGCTCCAGATCAGAACCAACGCTACCAGCACCCTAACTCCTGTTACTAGTTTTAAATACCTGGGCATATGGTTTGACTCCCACTTAACATTCGAGATGCACATTGATACCCTGACATCCAAAACCTAAGCCAAACTAGGTGTACTTTACAGGAACAAATCCTCCCTAAGCCTGCTGGTCAGAAAGCGAATCGCACAGCAGATGCTAATGCCAATTATCGACTATGGGGGCAAAGCATTAGGCTCGGCACCCCAAACCCACCTTTGCAAACTTGACACCCTCTACAATTCAATTTGTCGTTTTGTTCTCCAATGCGACTACAACACACATCACTGTGAAATACTCAAAGAACTAGATTGGTCATCACTTGAGTCTAGGCGCAAAGTTCACCTTTCCTGTCTTGCCTTCAAATACTTTCTGGGCAAGCTACCCATCTATCTGAACAAGCTCCTCACCCCTACCCCATGCAGCACTTATCATCTGAGATCAGACTCCAAAGACTGTTCATGGTCCCAAGGCTCAACAAAGTATCCGGCCGCTCCTCCTTCTCTTACCGTGCACCCCAAAACTGGAACAACCTACCGGAGACTCTCACATCCACCACCAGTTTAAGTTCTTTCAAAACTAAGGCTGTCTCACATTATAATCTGGTCTGTAACTGTTACATAAACCTATAATATGCATCTTCTTTAACTGTGCATGCAATGTATTTATTTAATGTATACCCTGTTCATTTATGTAACTATATTTGTAACCATGTATTATTTGTCATTTTAACTCTATGCCCAGGACATACTTGAAAACGAGAGGTAACTCTCAATGTATTACTTCCTGGTAAAACATTCTATAAATAAATAAATACATTTGATGTAGATCCTAAGGGGGTGATTTATCAGAAGCAAAACTACTGTAGATCAAAAATGGTGCAAGAATACAGCACCAGCTTTATTAATCAAGACAATCTCTTTGTTTAACTAGGAGTGTTTTTTTTTAAATAAATCAGATGTAGTTTATTTCACCCAGTTTTGCAGCTGGGGGACTTTGATAAATAAGCCCTGCAAAGATATTGGGGCATTTGCATGCTATCTTTCATAGCAGTACTTTCCATCATTGTAGAAACAGAGTAAAGGAAGATAAAATAATATGTATTCTTAGGAACAGTCACATTAATGCCTTTACCCTACTTTTCTCTGTCTCCTGTGAGGTTTCCTGGGTCAACATAGTCTTTGCTTTAATAGGCCAATAAAACAATGAGAAAAATAAAAGATTATAATTGTAGTAACTGGTGAGTGGTCACAGTGTACAGATGTACCAGAGATTTGACATCATCTGACATTGTATCTTAAAAGGCATCATACAAATTCTTGAAACTGCTCTGGCTAAGCAGACAAAAAGGTGACAGTAAGCGCACTCTACATTTCCTTACAGATTTAAACATGTACTGTATGATCATTAAAATGTGGTGTAATTCCCAAGGATAAAAAAATATTGATTTTTGATGAGCCGAATTACAGAATTGTACTGACACTAAACATGACAGGGTATCTGGGTTGCATATCTCAGATATTTGTTACCTCCTTCAAGGTAGAATTTGCATTAGCAAAAGTGGTATCTACGCATTTGGCAAAATCATTCGAATGTAATGATAAGGTTTATTACCTCTATTATTCTAGAGTTTGTAGGGAGAAAGTTATAGGGTATTTTATACTCTCAGATTCCTTTGGGTTTAAAATCACCCTCTCTTCCAGCCATGTCACGAAAGATTGATGACTAGGATATAAAACACACCCACAAAAGGTTATCCTGTCCTTGTCACAGGGGCAATGTTTTGAGCATAAAAACAATGTATGTGAGAATCAAAAGCAGAATTCAATTTAGAGTGTTATATCGATAACACGAGTTCTCAGATCTTCAACTCCAAGACCTCCTTGAAGGCAACTAATATTGTTTGCTGGTAACATATAGTTCCTGTTTCATTATTCTATTTTTTGAAACTTCTGCATTTATATATTTTAAAACATTCCTTTTCTGTAAACAAGCACTATATACTTTACGTATATTAAATCTAAAATGGAATAGGTACTGTTTTTGGACTATAATTGAACCTAGTACTTTTTAAAGAGATTAGCCACATTTTCAAACACATTTAGCTACATTGGGTTTTTGTGTTAATTACATATTTTTGTAGTAACTAGGAGACCAAGGACTCCTGAGGGTAAGACCTTAAATTATTCTTGTGATGGCAGCGTAATTGAGGAGTAGTGTGACCTTTTTTTTGAGAGATATTGCTTATTTTTAGGGCCCTGTGGGGAGGTGAGTGAGCTGGATAGCTGGAAGTTTTAACTCCTTTCACATACGCAGGTCACGTGCACACAGGGGTGGTATTCATCACAGGGACAGTTTTATCAAGCACCGGTGTCGAGTAATACGCTCCAATACACTGGTAGATGCCATTAACCTAAATGGCAGTTAACACGGGATCGTGTTCGATTCTCAGCATCAGAGCTTGATGAATCTTCCCCTTAGTGGGTTGCTGCATGTTGTATGATAATTGTTCCTTGTTGGTAACTGCTGTACAAGATGCAAATAAAATTTGCACTGTTTGTTGAATTAGAGTAAATTGTCCCAACAACATGCAGTTATCTGATTCATAGTTACATAGTAGATAAGGTTTAAAAAAGCCATATTGTATGTCCAACAAGTTCAATCTATGCTAAATGTAGATGACAGATACGTATCCTATATCCATACTTACAGTATATTCATCTAGAGGAAGACAAACAAAAAATCCCAGTGAAATCTAATCTAATGATATCTCATTAGTGGAAAATAAACTCCTTCGTGATTCCAAATATTGGATTACTCCCTGGATCAACATCCTTCCCATGTTTACTTATTAGGTATATCCCTGTATACCTTTCCCATCTAAAATGATATTCAACCTTTTTTTAACATATCTATTGTATCTGCCATCACAGTCTCCATATGTAATGAATTCCACATTTTAACTGCCCTTACTGTAAAGAACCCTTTCCTTTGTTGCTGGTGAACTCTCTTTTCCTCCAACCGTAAATATGACCCTGTGTCCTTTGCACTGCCCTTAGGATAAATAGTTATTTTGAAAGCTCCTTTTATTGTCCCTGAATACATTTGCATATAGTTATCATGTTCACTCTTAGATGCCTCTTTTCTAATGTAAACAAATGTAATTTAGCTAGCCTCTCCTCATAATGAACATGCATTAATAAATGTTAATGCGTAGTTTGATATTAACATGTTTAACGCACGATCTAAGAAACGGCCATTATTGAACTTCTATTTATACTTTATTTGAATTTCTTTATAACATAACGCACATACGCATTCAATTGGGCTGTATTAGATGCGAAATAGCATGTGCTTCTGTATCAAGTATGCAAGAAATGTCATTGTGCATGTGTAGAACTGTGGTTCTACACGTATATGCATTAATAAATGTTAATGCGTAGTTTGGCATTAACATATTTTACGCACAGACGTGGGCAAGCATCTTAGTTAAGCTTAAGCTACAGTAATGAGAACTTCTTCTCAGTTGAAGTCATGGAAGCAAACGGCCGCTAACTATTTAGGTAATGTCACGTTAGTTGGCATAACTTAGCGGAGGTTTGTGGATCCTCTACCCCATAGACTGAATATTGATGTAGCCAGGTCCCCCAGGTTCACCCTTATCTCCGCTGTAATGGGAGAGTAAGGGAAGGTTGCAGAGCATGCAGGGAGCACTCCGGTACACCGGAGGCTCCGCGGCTGCCCGAGTGTTCAGGGCGCCGCCATGTTGGATACTGGCGCATGCGCAGTGAGCCCAATGAGAACGGTGACAGAGGAAAGGTCGCGCATGTGCAGTAGGGGTTGGGCCAATCAGAGGGGACGTAGCGCAGGGGACTATGAGTCCCAGGAGCCTCAGCTAGACCAGGTGACGCCAGGGAGCCTATAGGGCGACAGGATTGGCGGGAGGAAGAGTTAGGAGGTTGCGCAGGGGAGCACGTTAGGCAGAGAAGACCGGGAAGGGGAAGGAGAAGGAGCTCTGCATGTAGAGAGGCAAGTAGCCTCTACACTAGGCCTCATACCCCCGGCCCAGTTACCCCCCTGAGTCACAGTCAGCGGAGTTGATACAGGGACAGGCCCTAGTCTAGGCACCTGTCACATTAGAGAGAGAGAGAAGTGTCCAGACCCAAAGACTGTCGCAGTACCATTACAGAGGTTTGTGATCAGACCTCTTCAGCAGCAGCAGCAGCAGCAGCAGCAGCAGCAGCAGCAGCAGCAGCAGCATCAGCAGTAGCAGCAGTAGCAGCAGCAGCAGCAGCCAACTGGGTGAGATCGCCCCGGAAGGTGCCTCAGGCAGACCTACGTTGTCAGATCCTTTGCAAAGTCTGTTTGCAGGTCCGAGCGCCGGAGCGCTCGGCAGGTAACATCCACAAGTGCACCAACTATAAATCAGTACATAAGTAGCTGCGCAGTTACACACACACACATACCTTACTTTGGGGGTGGGGTCGTGGTGTGGGGGAATTGGACACGGTGTTGGTACACGGTGAGGGGTCGCGTCCTGCGAGACACGTTAGTACTCCCCAAAGAGGGACACTTAATGAATGACATGCATGGTTATGGTTACCTTTAGTAAAGTCACTGTTTCTTTTATATGCTGTGTGCGTAGTATTGCATTATTGTCCTGTGAGGAACCACTCCCGGTCTGCTGGGAGCCAACACAGGTGGAGGCGCTGCACTTGGTAAGGGATTATCGGTACACATATGTATTGCCCCAGGCTCTCCGTGGCGGAGGCTTAGGCCCTGCGAACCAACAGGTTAGACAACATTGGAAGCACACTGTATTCAGCCGGAAGCAGGGCTACATTTGGAGGCGCTGTCGAGATTAAGACCTGAGGTGCCCCAGATCCCAAATTCATACAGCCATCTGTCCAGAATGACTCTCCCCTCGCGTCAGAGCATGAGCGAATGGGCGCGGCAGATGCAGACGCCCGCCGCGTGGTGGCCTTGAGTCAAGTCCCTATGGCCTTGCCTTTAGATGCTGAGCTATTAGCTTTTTTAGTCATACTAATGCTCCTCACAGGGGTTCAGTAACTTCAGACATATCAGACCATTTTTGGATACCATCCGGTCTAAACAACCTTATGTGGCAGTGAGTCAATATTCACTTGTTATATGCCCGGTATTTTATTAAGGTATATACACGTGCATGATCAGTCCTACGTTACCTGTTTTAATTATACAGGCTTTTTAATTCCTATCATTGCTGCACTAGGGGGTTAACTCCTATATATTTGTGAGTTTCTTGTCTGCTATTTAGCAGATTGGTTTGACTTCCCTTATCCCCCTAGTTTACAGTTTTAGTATCACGTATTGTTGTCTGTTTTGTGTGTTTTGTCACCAATGTCAGTTGGTTCTTGGTTTCAATGTTTTGACATTAATTTTAATTGAGATTAATAAAACATTACATTTTAAGTAATTCACCATTACATCATCATATACAACGAGTGCTGTCAAATAGGATGCTTTTGTTTCCTAGTAGCAAAAACTTACTGACAAGATAGGCCAGCTGGCTCCCCCACCAAGCTTACCACCCTTAGTCAAAGCGCTAACCCTGGCCTCACACTCTCAAAGTTAACAGGAAACTAAAGGCCTTCTCTGGAACCCTGCCCACCCCGACGGGAGAGGACGGGATAGAACCTTGGAAAGAACACACCCGGGGTGTAATGGAGGAATGGTCATTCACCGACGCTGTCAAACGCCAACGCATCATGGAATGTTTGAGACCCCCAGCTTCTACTCTGGTCAGTATCCACCGGGATCAACATCCTGCCTTAATCTCCCGGATGATGGTGGAGTTTTTGAAAGAGGCCTATGGCGTGGCAGAAGATGATGGGGCTCTGCGGGCCAAGCACTATGCAATCAACCAAAAAGAAGGAGAGGACTTGTCAGCCTTTATTCATCATGTGCAGATAGCGTTGGGACCTCTGCTTCTCCACAAATTCGTTATGGCCTCACAGATGGATGAGTATCTCCGTAAACAATACCTGTAGGGTTCCAGCCCCACTCACCCCATTGCCAACATGATTCGTGATAACCTCACCCGAGGAAGCCCCCCTACGTTCACGGGTTTATTACAGCAAGTTAAGGAACACGAGGCTCATCTATTGCTTCATTCCCCTCAGAAATCAAAAGGGGCCTCCACCCCCAAGAATAAGGGAGCTAGTGAGAAGAAAGAGGACACCCCAGACAAAATAGTGTCGGAGCGCCAGAAGTACTCCAGGAGGGCCTCTCCCCCCTACAACCGTCGTATGCCACCCCGTGACCTGGCGTGTTATAAGTGTGGAAGGAAAGGGCATCTATCCTATGATTGCCGAATGGGAGAACGCAGTGACCAGATCCCCTCTCCCAAGAAGTTCCCGCCTAGGGGAGATCTCAGAGTCCCCGGCTCCACAAGAGCTCCTGGCCACCAATGACCCAGTCCCCAACCCTGTCTGTGCTGATGACTCTTCCCTCAACTGGAACAATCGAGTAGGACCGGTAGCCCTCATACGTGTGTTAGTGGATGGTATCTATTCCTCGGCCTTGCTGGACACGGGATCGCAGGTGACCATCATATATCGAGGAATCTATGATAAGCATCTTCAGAAGAGGCCACTGAAATCGGCCGAACACATAATAGTGGGGGGCCTGAGCAGTGAAGACTACTCTATCGATGGTATCGTAACGGTGTCTTTGGAGATCCAACAGCTCAACACTGGGAAATCCCACCCCATGAAAGTGGACACACTAGTGTGTCCGGAGCCCAAGGATCTGCCCAAATATCCGATTATCCTAGTGACTAATGCCGACATTGTGCGGGACGTTATCCGAGCCTACCTGCAAAAGACCAATGAATTGCCCATGTCCAGTCTTCAGCTACAACTTATCCAGGTGGGCGATGGCCCCCGAATCCTGTCCCTGAGAATTATGGATTGTTATTCTGCGGTCGAGCCGGCCTAACTGAAATTCCGGCAGGAGGAGTGCAACGGCTGCCCGCCTGCTGTTCATATACCAATCGTGAAGACGCCGAGCATCTCTTCTCCTTGAAGAGCACTCCCAAAGAGGACGCTCAAAGAGGGTATCGAATAGTACCTGAGTTTCAGGTTTGGGCCGCCGCCATCCCTCGTTGAACTCATGTGTCGGTGCAGAATCTGTCCCCCTTCATCATGGCTATAGATGCTGGACAAAAATTGGGTCGAATCTACCCAGTCAGCTTAGTAGATGAACCTTTACACGTCAATGCTGCCCGAGCCCGAGGCTCTAACGAAGAACTAGATTTCGACTTCGGGTCGTCCGGACTGCCCGATGAGTGGAGAGAGAGGCTAAGGGGCAAGTTGGAGGACCGACGTGAAGTTTTCTCTACTGGCGAGATGCATGTGGGGTGCAGTCGCAGTGCCCAGCATGCTATTCGCCTGAATGACACGATCCCCTTCCGTGAGTGCTCACGGCGCATCGCCCCTAGGGACGTTTATGATGTGCGGGCTGTGATCCATGAGATGGAAGAGGCCGGGATTGTCATGGAGTCAAAGAGTCCCTACGCATCCCCCATTGTGGTGGTGAGGAAGAAGAATGGGACTGTGAGATTGTGTGTGGATTATAGGACGTTGAATAATCGCACAATCCCAGATCAGCATAACCTTCCCCGCATAGAAGAGATCCTGAATGCTCTCAATGGGAGCCAATGGTTCAGTGTGTTGGTTTTAAGATCCGGATACTATCAGGTGCACATGAGCTCCGAGGACCAAGAGAAGACTGCCTTCATCTGTCCGTTGGGTTTCTATCAATTCACCAGCATGCCGCAGGGCATTTGTGGGGCACCAGCCACCTTCCAAAGACTAATGGAGAAAACATTGGGAGACATGAATCCAAGAGAATGTTTGGTGTATCTGGATTACATCATTGTCTTTGTAAAAACTTTGGAGGAACATGAGGCAAGACTCCTGAAGGTACTTGACCGCCTCGCCAAGGAAGGACTTAAGTTGTCCCTGGACAAATGTTGATTCTGTCAAACTTCAGTCATCATGTGGGCCATATCGTGTCCGCCGACGGAATAGCCACTGACCCAGCCAAAATAGAACCTGTAGCGAACTGTCCGCGACCCGATAATGTTATGGAACTGCGCTCTCTCCTGGGGTTCTGCGGATACTATCGTAGGTTCGTGGAGGGGTATTCCCGTTGTGCCAAACCACTCAACAGTCTCCTTAAAATATATCCGGAGGACACTGGACGAAAGGCGACCTCTGCCCGACAATCCTTCGGTGACAAGTGGACTCCTGAGTGTGAGCAGGCCTTCCTGGATCTAAAACAGACTTTGACGGCTGCCCTGGTTTTAGCCTATGCTGATCCAGAGCAACCCTATATCCTGCATGTGGACGCTAATCTCAACGGACTAGGTGCGGTGTTGCATCAGAAGCACCCCGCGGGGCTTCGGCCGGGAGCCTACATCAGTCGCAGTCTGACGCCCAGTGAACAAAACTATCCGATGCATAAGCTAGAATTTCTCGCCTTAAAATGGGCTATAGTGGACAAGCTCAATGACTAAAGCTATGGAGTTACAGTCGAAGTGCAGATGGACAAAAAAACCCTTACGTATATTATGACATCAGCTAAACTGGACGCGGCTGGCCATCATTGGTTAGCAGCACTCTTCAGCTATAACTTCACCCTGAAATACAAACCCAGCCCCCTGAATGTGGGAGCCGATGCCCTATCCAGGAGACCGAGGCTGGACACCACTCCTGACGATGACCAATGGGAAGAGATTCCCGGACCCGGGATGCGGGCCATGTGCTGTACGGCGGCCATCGTTGATGATCAGGTGGCGTTCTCCGAACTAAGAGTGGCGGACTCTCTAAGGTGTGCATTCAAAGCCATATCGGCTGCGTACTGTGACCCCAGCGGAATGAACATTACGCCTGACAAAATTGTATCCTGGAGAGATATGGTGCGATACCAGGTCCGCGACTCGATAGCTGGCACTATACGCTACGCGATTCAGAAAAATCATACAGACCTGCTGAAGCACGCCCCTAGTGATGTGGTGGGCATCCTTATGAGGGAAGCGGACAAGTTCGATATGCGGGATAATCTATTGTATAGATTTGTGGACTATCATAATCACCCAAGTAGGCGACAACTGGTTCTCCCTAAGATGCTACAACACTTAGTGCTAAGGTCATTACATGATGAGTATGGCCATCTCGGCATCGATAAAACCGTTGGACTCATGAGAGACAGATTCTTCTGGCCAAAAATGAGAGAGGCAGTGGAACAATGCCGCAGGTGTATTCAATGCAAAACTCTTCCTACAAGAGCCGCCCCAATGGGACATCTGAAAAGCTCGGGTCCAATGGACTTAGTGTGTATGGACTTCCTGTGCATTGAGCCGGATAGCCGGGGAATATGTAACGTACTTGTCATCACAGACCATTACACCCGATACGCCCAAGCCTTCCCGACAAAGGACCAGAAAGCTATCACGGTAGCCAAGGTTCTTTGGGAGAAATACTTCATGCACTACGGCTTACCCAACAGACTACATTCGGATCAAGGCAGAGACTTTGAGAGCAAATTAATTCGGGAATTGTTAAAGATTTTGAATATCACTAAATCGCGAACCACTCCATACCACCCTGAAGGAGATGCCCTGCCCGAACGGTTCAATCGTACGTTACTAGACATGTTGGGGAATCTAACTGGTGTGCAAAAGACAGAGTGGAGCCGACACGTAGAAACGTTAGTACACGCTTACAATTGTACTAGACATGAATCTACTGGCTACTCCCCCTACTTCCTGATGTTCGGGAGAGAAGCCCGACTACCAGTGGATATACGGTTGAGGGTCTCCACGGACGGAGTTCACAACTCAAATCATTTCAAGTATGTGAAGCGGCTGCAAGAGAATTTGCAACAGGCCTACCAGCAAGCCGAAAAATCTACGGAGAAATTGAATGCTGGAAATAAGAAACATTACGACCACAAGGTCAAACACCGGGACATTTGCCCTGGTGATGCTGTACTGCTCTGCAACTTGGGAGTACCGGGAAACATAAGCTAGCTGACCGGTGGCAAGAAGGTGTCTATGAAGTAGAGTCTCAGATGCCTGGCCTCCCGGTCTACCATATCAAGGACTCCGAGGGCCGGGTAAAGGTATGGCACAGAAACCATTTGTTTCCTATCCCACAAGTGAGAGAGGATGAACCAGAAATATCAGCTACCCCATTGGACGTGGAACCGAACCCGTGTGAGACTGATAATGATACCACCTCTGAAGATCCCCAAGGGGGACACTCTCAAAGGAGCCCTCGAACTCGACGAGCATCTCCCGGAGGAGCTACGGGTAAAGAGCTCAGTATCCAAATGCCTAACACGGTGGCTCCTGATAATTCATCTTTGGACCCACAGAGTCCTTGATTTGTGCCTTCCAATGATTGTACAGAGACTGTAATCCCCTCAAGGGAAGAGGCCGAGCCTCAGGACTATAGCAGTCACTCTCCCGTGGGAGTGACCGAAGAGCAGCTCCGAAGGAGTCAGAGAGTCGGGCAGCCTCCAATGAGGATGACCTATGATCAGTTCGAGGCACCCCATTATGAGGCTCAGCAGTGGGCTCGCAATAGAGTGAAGTCGGTTATCGTTATGTTCAGTGAAATGTATAATCTGATGTAGAGTGTGATATGTATTGTTGTACGTAATTCATGCATTTTCATGCACCTGTGTGCAGTTATTGTTATGGTGTTCCAAGCGGGGTCGTTGGATTCCACGGGGGGGGGGAGTATGTAGCCAGGTCCGCAGTAATGGGAGAGTAAGGGAAGGTTGCAGAGCGTGCAGGGAGTGCTCCGGTACACCGGAGGCTCTGCGGCAGCCCGAGTATTCAGGGCGCCGCCATGTTGGATACTGGCGCATGCGCAGTGAGCCCAATGAGAACGGCGACAGAGGAAATGTTGCGCATGTGCAGTAGGGGTTGTGTTAGCCCGCGAAGCATGGGCCAATCAGAGGGGATGTAGCGCAGGGGACAACGAGTCCCAGGAGCCTCAGCTAGACCAGGTGACGCCAGGGAGCCTATAGGGCGACAGGATTGGCGGGAGGAAGAGTTAGGAGGTTGCGCAGGGGAGCACGTTAGGCAGAGAAGACCGGGAAGGGGAAGGAGAAGGAGCTCTGCATGTAGAGAGGCAAGTAGCCTCTACACTAGGCCTCATACCCCCGGCCCAGTTACCCCCCTGAGTCACAGACAGCAGAGTTCATACAGGGACAGTCCCTAGTCTAGGCACCTGTCACATTAGAGAGAGAGAGAAGTGTCCAGACCCAAAGACTGTCGCAGTACCATTACAGAGGTTTGTGATCAGACCTCTTCAGCAGCAGCAGCCAACTGGGTGGGATCGCCCCGGAAGGTGCCACAGGCAGACCTACGTCGTCGGATCCTTTGCGAAGTCTGTTTGCAGATCCGAGCGCCGGAGCGCTCGGCAGGTAACATCCACAAGTGCACCAACTATAAATCAGTACATAAGTGGCTGCGCAGTCACACACACACACATACCTTACTTTGGGGGTGGGGTCGTAGTGTGGGGGAATTGGACACGGTGAGGGGTCGCGTCCTCAAGACGCGTTAGTACTGTGTCTCCCCAAAGAGGGACACTTAATGAATGACATACATGGTTATGGTTACCTTTAGTAAAGTCACTGTTTCTTTTATATGCTGTGTGCGTAGTATTGCATTATTGTCCTGCTGGGAGCCATCACAGGTGGAGGCGCTGCACTTGGTAAGAGATTATCGGTACACATATGTATTGCCCCAGGCTCTCTGTGGCGGAGGCTTAGGCCCTGCGAGCCAACAGGTTAGACAGCGTTTGGTAGCACACTGTATTGGGCAGGAAGCAGGGCTACACTTAAAATAAATCTAATATATACTGTATATTAAGGAGGTACTATTACCATTAAAAAAAAACATGAATCAGTTCTTCAAACTTTTAAATGTGGTTTGTAAAGAAATCAACACATTGAAAAATCCAACAAATACAATGCATTTGTCTATTGGTCTCTCTAGTACTAGTAATTAACAATGTCATTGCCAGTTGCAGTGTTTATCATTGGCAATGAAGGGGTGAAATAATTCCTCTCACACTGAAGCATAGTTATCTTGCTGCAGCATAATTCTTGGAAAGTCATCCAGCCCTGATGACTGATTACACAGTGGTGGGATCCTCTAAAGTTTCCACACTGTATTAACAAACACATGTGTACACAGTCTTCCCTGCTTCTCTTCTCAGAGGAATGGGACAATCCCTTAAAGGAGATGCAATGCTTGGAGTTTGAGAAAGAGCAGGACATCTCTGACCTCTTTATTTTAGTACACTACAGACGTTTGTTTACAATCACATTACTACGGAGGGAGCAAAGGGTCAAATAACTTTGTGTTGCTGTTTTATAATTTTTTTATTATTCTACTCCAGCATTTACATTTAGCCATATATATTGCGATTTTTCCCCTTAACTCAATGGTTACATCATTTAATATGTGTGTAGCCAGGTCCCCCTTGCCTGTCAACCCCCCTCACCTTGCTGGCGATCGCGGGTGCCGCCGAGCCCAATGGCGGTCCCGTCGGCCGATCGCAAAAGTGGGGGCGGTGAGGATCCTGCTTCGGGGGGTTGCCGGGGATGCGCGCGGCCGGTTGCCAGGGCCACGATCGCGTTGAGAAGGCTCCCAGTGCTCCCGAAGCAGGGTGTCGCCATTTCCTATGTGTTCGCGCATGCGCAGTGAAGATCTCGGTGTGGTGGCCAGCAGGGAAGTTCGCGCATGCGCAGGAGACATGCGCGAACGAGGGCCAATCAGCAGAGGGCTCACAGCAGGGACTACATATCCCATGAGCCTCAGGAGTGCCCTACATGACCCCAGGGAGCCAATAGGGCTACAGTATCTCCCTGCTCACAGATAGATACATTTCGCGGGGTTTTGGAGCAAGTCAGTCGGCGTCCAGAGCAGCTAGGGGAAGGAGGTAGGGTGCAGGAGTCAGTGACTCTCTGCACTAGGCCAGCAGCCCCCTAGGCCCCAGATAGCCCTGAGCCACCAGTAGCTTTGAGTGTTTCAGGGACAGGCTCCAGGTTAGGGACCCTGCCCCTTACTATCCAGAGTCAGTTAGGGACACAGCGGACGCTGCTCTTTCATCCAGAGGTTTGGGCTCAGACCTCCACTGCCGCTGCAGTAGCCATCCGTGTGGGATCGCCCCGGACGGTAGTTCCTGTATTCGGCAGTCTTCGGATCCTTTGTGAAGCTCCTTGGCAGGCCCGGGCACTGGAGTGCTCGGCAGGTAACCGTCAACAAGTGCACCAACTATGCCACATATTTATACAGGACATAGTGGCTGTGCAGTCACACATACCATCTCACTTGAAGGGTGGGGGACATATTGTGTGGGGTTACTGGACATGGGGTGGGATCACCCGGTGTAGGTGGGAGCATCTTGCGAGACGCAGTAGTTAGTGTCTCCTCTAGAGAGGGGCACCTGTTGATATATATGAATAAGTACGTTTGCGCCAGTAAAGCCATTGGTTATTTTACATGCTGTGTGTGGAGTGATATATATATATATATATATATTTGTCCTTCGAGGAACCACTACCCCTCTGGTGGGAGCCATCGCAGGTGGAGGCGTTGCACCACGAGATTGTGTTATATGTATGTACCGCAGGCTCCCCGAGCGGAGGCTTAGGCACCTGAGAGCCACGCAGGTATACACAGCAGGTAGTAGCGTCTGTATTCACAGGAAATACCCGTTACATGTGCATCTACAATTATTAAGCTGTTATCATTATAATATCTGATCCATAGCAAATGTTGTGCTATCAATAACTTGTGAAGTTTAATGTAGACAGTATGGAAGTGATTTATCAGATGCAAAACTAGGTCAAAACTGGTGCAAGAATACAGCACAGCTTTATTAATCAAGACAATCTCTTTGTTTCAATAGGAGTGTTTTTTCATTTATAAATCAGATGCAGTTTATTTCACCCAGTTTTGCATCTGGGGGACTTTTATAAATAAGACCTTAAGATATTGTGATATTTGCATGCTATCTTTCATAGCAGTACATTCCATCATTGTAGACACTGATTAAATGATGATAAAATAATATGTATTCGTAGAGACAGTCACATTAATGTCTTTAACCTATTTTTCTCTGTCTCCTGTGAGGTTTCCTGGGTCAACAAAGTCTTTGCTTTAATAGGCCAATAAAACAATGAAAATGTATTTATTTATTTTTTATTTATTTTTATTTATTTATAAAATATTTTACCAGGAAGTAATACATTGAGAGTTAACTCTCGTTTTCAAGTATGTCCTGGGCACAGGACAAATAATTACATGTTAAGACAAATAATACATGTTTACAAATACAGTTACATAATGAGCAGGGTATACATTATATACAAGACATTGCATGCACAGTTAAAGATAATTTGTATTATGGGCGTATGAAACAGTTACAGACCAGATTAAAATGTGTGACAGCCTTAGATTTGAAAGAATTTAGACAGGTGGTGGATGTAAGAGTCTCTGGTAGGTTGTTCCAGTTTTGGGGTGCACGGTAAGAGAAGGAGGAGCGGCCGGATACTTTGTTTAGCCTTGGGACCATGAACAGTCTTTTGGAGTCTGATCTCAGGTGATAGGTGCTGCATGTGGTAGGGGTGAGGAGCTTGACTCCACAGACTCAAATGTAACATGTAAAAACGGAGCACCTCATATTTCCTCATATTTCCTCCCAAGCCTGGCACTACTAGTTCCTTCTACATTACTGTTGGAAGTACTATCATACACCTAGTATCACAAGCACACTGCCTAGGGGTCACATTTGACATACCTGTCATATTCTCTTCTCACATTCAAAATGTTAAAATGTAGCTAAAAACTGCTGTTTTTTTCCTCTGCAATATTACAAAGATACGCCCTTTCCCCTGTTGCTAAAACTCTGACACAGGCCCTCATTCTCTTCTGTCTCAACTACTGTAACCTCCTGCTGTCTGGCTCTCACCTGTCTCACCTATAATCTGGCTTTTGGCTTATGGATAAGGCACCATGCTCTTAGTTCATCCAGTTTGGGCAGCAGGCTCCGGATATTTATATGGGGGATAGATAGACCTTTTTGGAATGTAAAGGTGGAATTCTCAGGGGTATGGGAAAAAGTTGAAATGGGAGGGCCTGGGTTAGGTTCAATATCACCTGCTAAAGAGAGTAATAGTATGAGTAGAAAGTTGAGTAGCTGTTTGCATGGTGTAAATTTTTGATGTTTGCCATTAGAGTGAACGGTGGTTGGTGTGCTGGTTTTTAGAGTTCTCCAACAACATTCAGTAGATAGTGCAAGGCTTTTGAGTAGTCCAGGGTGTATGGTGATATAGGGTGTGGGCCAGGAGGGAGGAGTTTGTAGAGGATAGAGGGAGTAACATTTCCATGAGGCCATGAGAATGAACAAAGTTGAGGTATATATCAGGTTAATTAAGCTGGAGGTAGGTAATGCTGCATGGAGCTGTTGTGAGCCAAGTGTGTGTGCAGACTAAACAGCAGGGGTGTGCCTTTTCCTTGTCAAAATGTTTTGCTGCATTGCAATGCTAGGGTCTATTCAGGGTTTGCAGTGGGCTGAGTGGGTGAGGGTTGAGGGAGGGGGAGGTAGTTGTGTGCAGTCAGAGTTGGGAGAGGCTGCAGTGAAATAAGTTGTAAAGGGGCTGGAGTGTTAAATTGTGCAGGCTAACAAGCATGGGATCATAGTGTGGACAGAGTAGTTGACCGTTTGTTGCCTTGTGTAGAAGAGTTTGCAGTAGGTCCAGTCCCCAGTCACCTCTAGTCACACTATAGTCTAACTATATATTCTCACTTAAAAGGCTCACTTTAAATGCCTCACTCTAAAATGCCAATGCAACCCTGTCAATGCAGGGGGTAGTGCTACTTTTATACATCTAACGCAGTCACATGACACTCCCCCCTCCCCAATAAATCAGCCGGTTACAAGTTGCTCAATTAGCAGCACTCAGTTAAAAGAGGGCAAAAAAAACATACCAAAGATCAATAATAAAGGCCTGTATCTCGGAAAGCAGGGTGTCCCCGGACCAGAAAACAACACAGTTCTGCTCCGGAGACCCTCTGCTCATCTACACTTGAAAAACAATTTAAATTTAAATATGTAGTAAGCACCAATACACAACCCACCCCCTGTGCCCCCACATAAAACCATTATTTATTTATTTTAAAACGCGATTGATAACATAGGCCGGCAGGGGTACCCGGGTGGTCCCCACAGGTATCTGGGGGCCCTCTGCTGGCCTGCGGTACCATTCGTGTTGTAAAAAAAATAAAGATGGCCTCCATTTCAGTGCATTCATGTTCCGGCTCCGCTTCCCTGCTATAGTTTAAGGGTTTCTCACTGTCAGCACTGGACCGACACTTCTTCGGGGTACAAAACTTCTACCTTGGGCCCTCTGGATATTCTGTCATTCCTGGGACGAATCCTCCATTTGCTCTAGGCTGCAGGGCAACTCGGCCCCTTTTTTTCTCTGCGGGATCAGCGGACGTATCTGTGCCTTCCATGATACTGTAAGTGGAAAATCCAGTTTCTTTTTCTTTTTCCAACTTTTTGCTTTGGACGACTCCATCCCATGAGGGATACTGGGGTTTCCTTCTTTATTTGAAACTTCATCAGTTTCACAGAATCCACCATGCTTTTCTTGCACTTGCATGAGCCGGCAGGAATATTCAGCTGAACCCGATTTGAAATCCCGATTTGAAACCGCGGGATGAATTCCAGCCTTCCCGCACTAAGATGCGAGCACAGCCAGTGCAAAAAAACGAATTTTAGTGTTCTGGCTTTTAAAAACATGAAATTGACACAGTAGCACAGTACTGCACACATTACAATTCATCCATTGTGGGTGCCTGGAGAAATAGGGGAAAAAGAGTGATTAAAGTGAAAATAAACAAATACTTTAACACACGTGGCACGTGGTGACTTCTATACATAATACACACTCAGAAAAAAGGGTAAAATAAAACCCACCACCTACAATCTACTGATGCAGCGACTGTTATTTGAACTAAATTAGTTGGTAAGTATATTAATGTCTAGTGTGCTATATCGCATAATGTCATAATTCATTCACTTCCCAAACCCTTAATAAATCAATATATATATATGTATGCGTCTGGATTTATTTTGTGTGGTTTTTGTTATTGTAATTCTTCAAACTTGTAGTACACTGTCAAAAAGGTTTTCTCATATATATAATATAATATAATACCTGTAGGCGTTATTATCAGTTTATGTATAAATAAACTTGGTGGGTGAAAATAAATGTAATAAGAATAAATTAATAATGTGAAATAATAATTCATTGTGAGCTTCTAAACAATAAGATGATCTACACTTAAACAGATAGATCAATAGGTGATGAAATATAAACATTAAAGGGGGTGTGTATGGTGTAGGAGTGAGTGAACTAATTTAGTTCGAATTGTCATTACCTTCTCTCATATTGAAAAGGCCTCCACAGAGATATTGTAAATTGCTACAGTCAGACAGTTATATATGCTCACATTATATTTACCATACTATTAATAATGTTCTAGCAATGCAGGTATACGATTTACATCCAGTGACACACGATATTGGAGTAAATTACTGTATAGTATGAACCCGATAGACTCCGCCTCCATGAGTAATAGGAGGTGGGATTTTGACATGTAAAAAAGAGTATAAATACCTACCGGCCAGGTCAGGGAACAGACTCCTCCCCCATAAGAAGTGTGTAGTCCGCGCGGAACGATCGTCGGGACGTGTGACATCACTCGTGATGTCATCAGAAGTGGCGGCGTCTTTCGACTCAGACAGCAGATAGACACCTCTACAGTCAGGCTTGTATCAGTGACGGAGCCCTCTGTGTTACCGTTGACCTGCTGTGGTCCTATCTTTCACTGATTTCCTTATGTGAGAGGATTGATAAGATCCACATAGGGAATCCACCCTGTAGCATGTATACATATGCATTTAGTAACGGTGGTTGTCCCAACTTATGAGATGGTATTATGAGAACTATTTTATCACCAAAGGACTTATTGTATCACGGAACATACAGACATATTTATGGTTACAATACAGGAGTACTTTATGCATTAAGAGCAGATATCCAGTACACATATCTGGTACATATATGTGGTACTATACTGAGATATTACTGCTATATACCAATATACTTATACATGCGATACAGGGAGGACAGTACCTAAGCATTTTGACATACTATATGAAGGAATCTGTATTGATGGATTAAATTTGTCCTATTCTGAGATAAATCTTCACTGTATACAGCCTTATTACGTTATAGTTATAAGTTGTAAGGAATCCGCTCCTGGCTTTGATTATAGCCTTGCAGACCCCTGCAGTTGCAAAAGCTTCCTCTGGCAATCAATGGCACATGTGCTGCCTCTCATTGCACACTTCTGCCCTGTGCTCCATCATTGGAGGAATACTTACACACCCTCCCCCTGTGATTGGATCTCCGCCCTTTATATGTTGGGCTTTGGCTCTGAATCAGGGGTGAGCATAATCCTTCTCTGGACGTTACTGTCTCTGCCACAAGCTGCCTGGCTTGTCTCCTTGTGTACTAACCTCTCTAGTTCTCATCTCTAGTTCCTGGGTATCCGGAGGCCTGCTGCTAGTTCCACGCAGAAGCATGTGTTTCCTGAGTATCCTGAGGCCTGCTGCTACTCTCCACGCAGAGGCCTGTTCCTGACTCCTGTGCTGAAGCATTGTTTAGCCAGCACTGTTTCCTGGTACCTGCTGCATTCTCCCCTAGCAGAAGTTACCTTTCGTTTCCTGAGGCCTGCTGCTATTTTCCACGCAGAGGCCTGCTTTGGACTTCTGTGCTGAAACGTTGGTTTTCCCCGACGCTGCCCCGCGGTGTGCTTCGGCCAGCCTGCTGTCTCCCCCTGCTGAGACTGGCATCATGGGCCGAGCCCGCTCCTCGTGCAGAAGCCACCCCACGCTTATGCTCCTATGCTGAAGCGGGGAACTTCTGACTACCTGTTGCCGAACTCCTGCTTGAAAAATTACGATGCTGCCTTCTCCAATCCTGACCCTGCTATGTACGACTACGAACTGCGCACTCCGGATCAGTCTGCGCGGACTAAGGTCGGTGATTATATAACCCCGCCTCAGCCCCGCGGTCCGGTCCCGGTTTGTGGCGAGCACAATCGTAACATAAGTATACTGCTGACCTGTATGATATTTGGATCAATTTAAAATAGATGCTTAGACAGCAGTCTGAACCCTATGAATGGAAAAGAATACTTACCTTTATAGACTGCATGTTTAGCCACTTCATCATGGGGTTATTTTAATGTACTGTATGAATGTTATATATGTGTTTTTTAACCAATATTTGAATAAAACTTTATTATTTTTTCCTGATCTTCCGGGTCCCTATAGGTCAATAGACCTAATCACAGTAATTATCTGTTGGACCACTGTAGTCCACCTATTGAACTCCAACATAGAGTGCCACTAATAGAGGGAACCCTTTTTGATCCTTCTGGGATCAACACTGTTAATATAGTACATGGAAGGCACAAATACGTCCGCTGATCCCGCAGAGAAAAAAGGGGGCAGAGATGCCCTGCAGCCTAGAGCAAATGGAGGATTCGTCCCAGGAATGACAGAATATCCAGAGGGCCCAAGGTAGAAGTTTTGTACGTGTGAAGTGTTCGAATAACGGCCGCTGCATCAGTATATAACATGTGGTAAAGTGTTATGCAAAGCAGCTGAAACCCCTTTTAATACTGTTCCACCGGTCCTATGATAGTGTGTGTATGTGTGTGTATATCTCTCTCGTCTCTCTCCTCTCTCGTTTCTTTCTCGTCTCTCTTCTCTTTCTCATCTCTCTTCTCTTTCTCGTCTCTCTTCTCTTTCTCATCTCTCTTCTCTTTCTCGTCTCTCTTCTCTTTCTCGTCTCTCTTCTCGTCTCTCTTCTCGTCTCGTCTCTTTTCTCGTCTCTCTTCTCGTCTCTCTCTCTCGTTTCCGTCTCTCGTCTCTCTCTCTCGTCTCTCTCTCTCGTCTCTCTCTCTCTCGTCTCTCTCTCTCTCGTCTCTCTCTCCTCTCTCTCTCTCTCCTCTTTCTCTCCTCTTTCTCTCCTCTCTCTCTCACCTCTCTCTCATCTCTCTCTCGTCTCTCTCTCGTCTCTCTTTCCTCTGTCTCCTCTCTCTCCTCTCTCTCCTCTCTCTCCTCTCTCTCTCCCTCCTCTCTCTCCTCTCTCTCTCTCCATCTAGGGGTTGGATTAGCTGTGATGGCTTGGCTAAAGCTACGCAAAGTTCAGTATTCAGCACCCCAAAAAAATGCATTGCTTCTGCATTTATAGGAACCCACTGGTTTCTCTGGAATTGGATTAGGCTTAAAACTAGCTTTTTAGCTTTTTTTATAAATATTTTTTTTTCACCCATGTATTCTCAAACAATTTGGTCCCATTGTAACAATAGCCAGTGTTTGTATAAAATGATATTCCTGTTTTAACTTGTAAGTAATTTATAATGCTTCTGGAGGGTGGCATGTATACAAATACAGCACGGGAAAGGGAGAGTAAAATGAACATTACAATTTAGCACATTTATAAATTCAACTATGTTCCTGGAAAGTACCATGTAGCTTTCAATCAATGTACAGTATAACATGACCAGGTTGCCAAAGAGTTGTACAATACAAATTGTGACTGGCGGACAGAGAAGTGTGAATTATATGTATACATTTTGCTCCACTGGCTTCTCTAGCAAGTAATCTGTTAAGAAGCAGCGAAGTCAGAGGGAAGGCCAAATGTTCAAAAGGAGTAAAAACTGGAATAAAGAAAAAGCAGAGGTACATTGGATGCTATATCTATCAATCTATCTCCCTTGTCAATATCAAACACAACATTTTGCCTATTGAAAATTGTTCAACACAGGATTAAATGTGTTCACTGTAAAGTAATTTAGCATTAAGAGGTTAAAGGCCCATTCTCCTGTTTTCTTTTTTCTATTTTCAGTGTCTGCTACTCAAGTAGATCATTTATTCTGCAAAGAATGTCCAACATGTCCTCTGAACGGTGAATGTTAAGCCTGTACACTGCAGCTGGAAATCCATGTACCTACTATACACATGAAAAATATTGCCTTTGGACTCAGCCTAGTAGCACCGTTACTGCAGTTGTGAAAGCCTCATTGCATTGCTGAATGTCCCTGTGTGGGAATTGGACGCCTAGGCTCCTTGTACACCCCATTTGCTGACAACAAGCACATGGCACATATCATCTCAGCCATCTCATCATCTTTGCTGTCTTTGTTGTAGATACATATTAACTCACCACCAATAAATGAGTGAAAGACGCCTAACACTAAAGATGCAAAAAACAGAACGCACCTACTACATAATAGTTAGTATTATAACTGCAGAATAAGGTACTCAGTGTGTCCACTTATATGCATATGTGCCAGAGTTTTTAGACTCTGTGAATTGATTCAGAATTCTCTAGCTTTTTTGCTGGAGGCGCATCACAATTATCACCATATTAGGCTCCATGTACATACAAGGCTTTATTTGTCAAAGAAAGTCCCCGGGTGGTCCTCACAGATTGGCTTTAAGCACATTGCTAGTGCAGGGCAGTGTCTGTCTTTGCCATCTCAGTTCTAAATGAAAACGGACAGTTGTTTTGCCATTGCTGCCAATCTAGCACATTTAACAAACCCTATATTTAAACACCAAAGAAGACAACAGCTCGCTTTAGTTTATTCAATGTCTTACCAGGGCCCTCCATGTGTATACAAAGTGACAAACCTGCAAAAGTCTATTTATCCACAAAACACTGCCCTTCTACAGGTTTCAGGTTAAGTGAAGTAAAACAGGTAGATCAGAAGTATTTTCCCACGCTGTTCTTCAGCTGTGATTTGTTCAAACTGCCCACAAAGGTGTCACTCAGGGCTGAGTCACTTAAAGTACTTTGCACAAGTAGAAATCTGGCAACTTGGAAATGGATCCTGACCACAGCTCCACCCGGTCATTTAATTGACGTCAGATAAGAATGACATTGTGTGTTTGCTGACGTGAGATGCATATTTATAACCACGACCAAACAGAGTAAACAGTTCTCCAATCCTGTACCACCTTGTTCCCAGATGCTCCATAGTTTGCAGTCTGGGAACATTTTAATACATTTGCATTCTTGTTTAATGGGTATGCTTATAAAAATGTTAATACTGAAAAGCTATTGACTACATTTTCAGAGCATGGTGGATTTAGCAATCTATAAAAGCTTTATGTCCTTGTGCTAGCAGCTGCTCTTAGTTTTGAGTATGCCAAAGTTATGACTTCTCTGAAATAAATAGCACAGTTCAACATTTATGACTGACTAGCTCAGGGTTTTCTTATTGACGTATACAACATGCTAATTCAAATCTTTCCTAACTGGAATCTACAAAACGTCTCAAAGCCGTTTATTATTTAATACAAACATTTGGTTTTAGTATCATTATAGAACTCACTCAAATGAGAAAATGCAAAGTTATGGGCCCCTATCGAATATGCTTTAAAGGGACTGCTTGAAATCAGGAAAGTACTGAGCTCCATACATTGAATGTAGCTTGGAGATTACCTTATATGGAAAAGTGGCTTCAATGCATATTGAATATGGGCTATGAGAGATAAAGAAAGTAGTTTTCTGAATGGACTGCAGGTTTAATACCCCAAGGATTAGTGTTATTAGTTCTATTAGACAATGACTCTCTGTTAGGGCAATGCTAGCCATGGTCACAAAAATTATTTCATACCCTCTTTCCCCCATTTTCAGCATGGCATGGAGTGATCAAAATAATTTCATTCAAATTCACCGTTTTTTTAAATAATGAACAACTTGAAAAAAGCTGTTTGTGAAAGAGTGAACCATGTGAGTTAAATCCATAGAAAGAAGGAAACATCGCCCAATGGATTACACTACTAAACATTAGGCCTCCTCCCCTTTGCTCGTTGGATTACAAAATCACAAACCACTCCATTCACTATCATTGTGAAAGCAGCATTTTCAATATAGTGTCATAAATCAATTTTCACTTAGTAAAAATGTCCTGGCTAATACTCCAAATGGTACAAAAAATATATATATTATTATTTTACATAGAGATAGGTTAATTCCCTAAAGGGAAGGAGTTTCAGTGATGTGGGAGAATGTCTGTTGATACATTAAGCAAATAACAGAAAAATATTGGACACACATTTTTTTTTTTTTTGCATTTCACTGCTCAATAACGATCTGTTTGATTTTAGGAAAATGTGGACAGAGAACTATCTGATCCCTTTAATTCAGATGTAGCCAGACTTACTGTTTTCGGTACGGTGACAAGGTGTGGGATTACAGTCACGTGAACAATTTGTTAACCGCCAGCAGCAGATTTCAAAATCTGCTGCCCCTAGGCACAGATTTTGTCATGATATTATTTGATGCTGCGATGTCGTGACATCACTTTGGTGATGTCCGCTGCATCATTTGATGCTGCGGTTTAGAAGGAGAAGCAGGGCAGCACGAAATGAGGCAGCTGCAACAGCGAAATCTCTTCCCATCATGCCCGATAGGCCCGAGAATACATGTTTGAATATGGTACCTACAGTACTCTAATAATTGCATGTTGTGTGTGTTTATGTACAAATAATTGTAAGAGATATGTGCAGAGGTGCAATCAGGGAGACAGATTTGGGGGAAATTAACCATGGCTTTATTCAGACCATCACTTTAAACAATGCAGAACCACAAAATAATAAAACCGCCCATCCCTTTGTAAGGCCTAACTTCCCCAGTCCCTCTCTGCAGGGCTGAGAGGATAAGCCACTTTCCAACCTATAACCCCCAAAGTTCCAAAAGGTACCTGTAAGCAAGGAGACCCTTGTGGCAGTCTCTGAGTCTGGTTGATGTCCGTTGAGGGGCCAGCCTCTGCAGGTTCCAGGGTCCTCTGTGCCCAGGAATAGAGGTCTGGTTCCTTGTGGCCTGATATCAGCAAAGCCTTGTGCTCAAGACATCATCTCCTTTGGCAGCACAGCTGTGACTGTGCTCAGGAGTCTCTCTGTCAGTTCCCAGCAGGAGGCTTTTCTAGCTGTCTGATTAGCCAGGTGGAGACTGGTTAATTGTCTTGCTGCAATTAACCAGCTCCCTGCTGGATTCTTCCTACCACTACAGGCTTATATTGAAGCCTCATTTAAAAAGAGGGTTACGTCCCTGTTACAATGGTATATATAATATACAGTACTCTTGTGTTTAAACTCTCTATTACTTTATGTTTTGTAGAGGGACGGCCTGCCTGGCACAACAGGGGATGGAGAAAATGACCTCCCATGGTGGCAATTTTGAGAAGCAGATGGGGACTGGTGGATTCTCTATACTGATCCCGTGAGTATCATTGTCTGTGTGTTGTACTGCACTAAGTGCTGTTTGCACATGAGATGAAATCGATGAGATGAAACGCGTAGAGTGACGTCTGTACTACTGGCCGGAACCCCTGGAAAGCGATGACATCACTTCCTGTGCAGTTGGAACGCAAACCAGTGACACGCACGCCACGGAAGGAGGGGAACCAGATACACCATCTATCCGGCTGCTGAGATCCACTGCGTGTGATCGAAATGCTTTTAAACTTTTGAAATCATGTGAGTGTAATACCTTTCACTTACCTTTTATAAATTCTTGGTATACAGTCTGCGCTATGTCCAGTCTTCTTTTCTAAGGTCTCTTGGATTCTATATGGGGCTGAGATTGATTTACTGAATACAGTGTGACATCCATACTCTTGGAAAGATACCTTTACGTGCCTTTAACCTTCTCACACTTGTGAGTACATCTGCATTAGATCAGCCAATTTATTTAATTTGTCACAGCAATATTGCACTATCTATATACATTTTTGTTTTCACATATCCCTGCGCTTCCCGGAGATTCATCCCTACTTCTCAACACGAGGACTGACAGAGCAATCCTCACCGGGTCATAGCAGCACCTGTTTTATGTGTTTGCATAAGTATCACCTTTTGATTATTATTATCACTACGATTATATGTATAGCTAGTATTTTTATATAGAGCACCACTATTAGATAAGTTTCCTTTTTCTAATCTTCCACGGCTGTACCTCAAAACAAACAAAGACACGCAGCAAATAACAGAGACAAAGGTTCCTACAATAATTCATGTGAAGGCAAGCCCCCCTCCCTACCCTTCCCTGAGGTTCGATTTGTGTCCAGAATAAGTTGCATTGCTTCCCAGAATAAGCCATGCAGTTCCTCAGTGTAATATTAAAACTTTTCTACATAATAACAATCATACGTTAGGTAAACAGAGATATGAAAACAATAATTTAGAATACTTTTCTACTATGATCTTCCAGCAAATGCAAAATGATGGGTGCTTCACGTAAATAAAGCTTGTAAAAAAAACTTTAAGGTGCTATATCTTTAAGCCATACTGTTCCTGGGTGTAATATTTTCATTTTTTGAGAGCTTACATTAGTACTTGCTAAAATGGCACACAGGTATTTGGACACAATACTGACCTAACTTGAATAACTCACATTCAGCATGAATCACTCCCGCTCCCCCGAGAGTCCGTGTCTAAGCTAGGTGTGGTATCTGCCACAAAAGGATGCCTGCTATATACTAATGGCATGCATTGTTAAAATTGAGAATGATTATTTCACCGCTCAACCTGCCTTTTATTAATCAAAGGTCCAATCTGATGAAGAAATTCAGACTTCATCAGGGGTCAATACTTTAAACCGAAATGTGTCACATTCCGATTGCCATTCCATTTCTTTACAATAACTACCAGGTATTTATATGATTTATATCATTATTGCATGTTTCCATGGTTACAGACTCATCCCAGTACTTCAGGATTCCCTTCATTTGATCGTCTTTGTTTGCCAGATTCACATGCTTTCTCAGATGATCAATAGCTAAACAAGAGTGATATGCTGCAGACCAGAAATAAATAATACATTCAATATTACCGGTGCTGCTGGTTCAAATTCTTTTTTTCTATTCAGCAAACCCGCAGTGCGTTGGATCTCCTTTACAGCAGTTCAGATGATGTTTCAGTGCATGTCACACCAATTCTGTGGGATTCAAATTAGAGGATCTGCAAATTTAGTGACATATACAGTACGTTTTTTTGCCAAGAATTAAACAAGCACACACAACAGCACAATACAGCACAGTTAATAGTATACTACTGCTCTAAACAGTTATAGTACTTACTGTGGCTGTGTTCGGACCCAATTGATTCCACTCTCCTAAATAAATGTAGCAGATGCACTGTGTTTTTGGTCATTGTCTTGGAAGTACCGGTGACATGACGGGAAGAAATTTAAAATGTATGCTGTTGCTTGGGCGACAATGAACTCCTGGAAGTACACTTTATCCATGATTCTTCGAGAAAAACAAATGTAACACTGTGTGACAGAGTGGTCTCATAGGTAGGGTAAGAACGGAGCTCACCCACCACTTTCTTCCAATGAAAGTCCTTTATTTCTTTCAAAAGGGAAAGCAGGTTGCAGAATACTTCCAAAGGAATAGAATCACGGTTAAAGTAACTAGTGTAGCCCCCCTGTAAACAGCTCAGGCTATACCTATCTTCCTTCTACTGTGGTAAGTCCTGTTAAGATCAGGCGCCAGTAATCATTATGGGGTTTCCCCCGTCATAGCCCTAACCTGAATGGTAGATGCCGGCCTGGACTCTGTTGCAGGCGTGAGCAAGAGGGAGGTTCTGCTGACACAAGGAGGTCAAATAAAGAGACTGTTCTGCACCTGTAAAGACTGTGTGTGATTTGGAGAGTATAACCCTGGGACCCGAGGGGTTCTTCTATACCAGTCCTATCCCATTACCCTGGGAGTATAGAAGATGGAGGCGCTGCACCACTGAGATAATATGGAGGCTACCACCCCAGAAGCCCGGTCCTGGCTCCCCCACAACATCGCGGGAAGCTCAGGCCCTCCTGTTCCTCACAGGTATGCACCACTACACCTGTAACCAGCCCCCATGCATCCCCCACACTCCCTTAGAGACTGGGGGGGGGAAACAGGGTTACATTTGGAGGCACTGCTGAGATCGATATCTATCAGAACAGGCTTATAGCGAGGCGGAACCAGACAGACTAAGATACACTCTCCCGGCAAGTGATATTAAGTAGGTAGCGTGAGGCAACTGGGGGGGTCATAGCGGTAACCAATCCGGGGACCATGGCCCAGGGCCGCGTTACGGTGGGGTGGACAGTTGGAGCTGATCAAGTCCCTTGAGGCGGGTAGCGTGAGCCACTTGGGGGGTCAGCCTGGTAACCAGACCAGGGACCATAGCCCGGGGCCCGTTATAGCGGCCAAAAGCAGGAGACGCCCGTACCTAGAGGAGAGGTACCTTAACTATCACCCACACCACCGAGCACTTGCAAATAGATATGGGGAGTACAGTGCATAGGAGAGAAGTTCCGTTGAGCCTGGGGTACCAGCCACCTCATTTTAGTGGGCCACAGACAGTATGAAGATGCAGAGTTCACAATTGGAGGGAAAACATGGTCTAGGTACGAGATACCAGTTAGACATGGAGAGTAGGGCACAGGTACATTTGGAGGGAGTATCCAAGATGGCGGCCATCCCTACATGTGCTCCGCAGCGAGGCGAGCAAAAATGGCATTTCCCGCCAAACCTGGAGCAAGCACATGAGATTTGCAAAAGGACTGTGAGACAGTTGTGGCGGGAAATGTGCAGGAGTCTAGCGCCAAACCCAGATTCCTTGCAGGAGGAGCTGAGTGGCGCAAAAGCCGAGCGGCCACGTCATGCTGACAAGGAAAAGACCCCGCCTCTGGATTCCACCAGAGGGAGGGGGTCCACCCAGAGCCAATCAGGAAGGTTCTCCCCCGCGAAGGGAGGGACCGGAGACCTGAGCGAGGAGCGTGACTTGTGTCTGGCACTCGAGGAGCAAGGAGCTAGAAACTTGTGGTGTCTTCCCTCTGAACGAACTATGTCAGAAATAAACACCTCTATTCACCAAGTACCTGGAGGCCTACTGGTCGTGGCCGTAGCGGAGCAGGAATATGTCCGGTGCTTGTTTGTGCACTGCGGACTGCCCGGTGCAGTACCGAGTACCAAGGCCCGATGTGCCAAGTGTGGCACGTTTTACTTGTGGCCAACCGAGCCGCAGGATTTGTTCGGCGTGCCACGGGGTGCCTCTACAGGAACTTTGACGGAGTTGGCGGATGACAGCGAAAAGACTGCCCTGGATCCCCGTTATACCATATCGGGAGGAACTAAGGCTCAGCTAGTTATTGAACTAAGCAAGCTGGCCACTCCGACAAGCGCGACCACGGTGGAGGTATCCAAATGAGGACATTTTGTACCTATATCCGCTGGTTGTGTCACTAAAGAGCCAGGTGACTCCCCAGCGGAGGAACCGATCGTAATTTCTTCGGAGGAGGAAGAGATGGGTGTAACTTCGGTGGCGATGTGCCTACTGGCGAACCACCACAAAGGCATAAAAAGAGAACAGACAAGTCCGGGGACCCTCTGATGGCGAACACTGGGGCGGCCGGAGGCCCGTGCGAGTCCCACCGCCGTGGTGACTCCCAGTGCAACAGAGACCGAGGCGGTCCTAGCGGATCCAGATGTCGTCAAAAAGCAGCGGAGGGGTAAGGAGACCCCACCACCCCCTTACTCCCGCCAGGCACAGACCACCCTCATGGTGAACGAGAAAGAGAGGCTTGAGGCCTACTTGTTCGATCGTGTGCCGGAGGTTCCACCGCCACCGGTCCTCGACGCACGGCCGGTGCGTGACCCCGGGGCGGGTGGGAGCTCTGCAGGTGATTCGGATAACATCAGCTCCGGTTCCACTGAACGAAAGACCAGTCCTGAGGGAATGTTCTCCTCGCAACAGAGAGCCTTTGCCATGGCCAGGGCTATCCTACAGAGTCGAGGCCCCTCCCGAGAGACCCAAAGCCTGAGGGGGAGTGCCGCTAAGAAAAAGTTCATTGGGCGGGGTGTTACCCGTTTGCTGGACAATGCTCTGGACGTATCCCCTACCCCGGCCCTTAGCCCCCCTGCCCCGGCCACTGCCCCTGCCCCGTCACGAGTGGTGCCACCGGGACCTACCAGGGATAAATTATGTAAATCCCCCAAATACGCTAATGACTTGTGGGATTGGGAGTTGAGTGAGGAGGGCTCTGAAGGAGAGATTCAAGCGTAATACCTGTGCCTAACCCTGTACCATTTTGTCCTACAGCTAGTGGGAAAGCCCGTGGGTCACCTACTCCAGCAGAGGCTGGGTCTCCTAGTCCAGTGTTGTCCAAGATGAACCCCACAAGGTATTATAATGCCAAGGGACGGAGAGACTGCTCGTGATCTACTGATGCGGGTACATCCGGGGTATCATCACAGGTAGATTCTGATGCAGAGCTCACTAGTCAGGTCGCTAAGTACGAGCACCGCGATAAATGGTGGGCGCCTTTGTTCACCGGTTACCACGAAGGGATGGATCGTACACTATTCTTATTGATTAAGAACGACGTAGTAGACCACTGGTGGGCGGCTGGTTCTTTCACTCCGCTGGAGATGGGGGACGAGTTGGATCACCGGTTGAGGGAGATAGGACAGAAACGTATTGTACCTCAAGGTCCTAGTATATTGTATGACGAAATAGCCCCAGAGGAACCATTGTTTTGGGTACTGCCAAGCAGGGCAGGGCAGCGTACGCTTACCAAGCTAAGTCGAGCTGACCGGGCCATAGTCGCTAGATACCGGCAGTCACATGGTTATGAATATCCCTATGTGCCGGAGCCCATCATGAGAGAGGTTGAGGATAACCGATACAGATGGCTTAGGGAGGCAGTTCAAGAGTACCTGCGGACCAAGTACGGTCGGGCAGGGTATCACAATGAAGATAAGATTAGTGAGCTAGTGAATATATGCTGTTTCCTAGGCGTTCGCCACAGGATGGTACTGCTAAAAGATAGGTCCAAGTGGGGACCATTGGATTCCACCATAGGGAGAGTGTAGCCCCTGTAAACAGCTCAGGCTATACCTATCTTCCTTCTACTGTGGTAAGTCCTGTTAAGATCAGGCGCCAGTAATCATTATGGGTTTTCCCCCGTCATAGCCCTAACCTGAATGGTAGATGCAGGCCTGGACTCTGTTGCAGGCGTGAGCAAGAGGGAGGTTCTGCTGACACCAGGAGGGGAGGGGCTAGCGCTATATTTAGCAGCCCACTCCAGCGAGTGGTGGTTGTTCTTCGTGCTTGCTGTGTGCCATGTTCCTATCTGATTGATGGTCCTTTAATGAAGAGTTCGAGCGAGCAGAGAGACCAAGGGTCTAAAGCTGCTGAGTATTAGGCCGTAAGCCACGAATCCTGCGGAACGGTCCTAGGAGTATCGGGAGGCTACGTGCTCCCCGGCGCAGCATGCCGGTTGAGAGCGAGAGGAACCAAGCCGATCAGCGTCTGTAAGTAGAGCTGATAGAACCATACACTGGTGGACCAATGCCCTCACCCCGCTGCCAGGGGTGATGGGAATAGAAATCAAGACCCACCCCGAGAATAACCTCTGGGGTGGGCCACGGGGTATTGCCGCCCTAGCTCAGACCATCCTGTCGGCCGAGTGACTTGGAGGGAAGGAGAGGAGGAGGTCGTGGGGAGTTGAGCAGGTTGTACTTGGCACTGGCGATTGTTTTGTGGCTGCTGGCAGCCTTATCGTTGGGATATCGTTGCCCTGTCAAATAAAGAGACGGTTCTGCACCCGTAAAGACTGTGTGTGATTTGGAGAGAATAACCCTGGGACCCGAGGGGTTCTTCTATACCGGTCCTGTCCCATTACCCTGGGAGTATAGAAGATGGAGGTGTTGCACCACTCAGATAATATGGAGGCTACCACCCCAGAAGCCCGGTCCTGGCTCCCCCACAACATCGCGGGAAGCTCAGGCCCTCCTGTTCCTCACAGGTACGCACCACTACATCTGTAACCAGCCCCCATGCATCCCCCACACTCCCTTAGAGACTGGGGGGGGGGAACAGGGTTACACAGGCATACGTCTGCAAAATCACACGCAAGTCCTTAGTCTCAGACTAACAGAATGGGAGTCTTAGTTCTCCCACAGGAAATACCCTCTAGGCTAGGGGTGCACAAACTGGGGGCACTAGATTTTCTGGGGCGGCAGTTATACACGTCCCGTGCTCTCCCCCCAGGCATTTAAATTAGATACCGGGGGACCACGCGAGGCCTCTATAACACACCTTCCCTTCCAGAGACTTGTCGTCATGGTAACCCGATGTCAAATGATGCTGCGGGGTCATGTGACATCATGTTACCATAGCAATGTGACGTCACATGGCCCCGTGTGTCATTTGATGCCGGGGCCAAGCAGGGGGGCGCGAGGCGCAGAGGAGAGCAGGCAGGGATGCGCATGGGGAAAAGCTTGCGCACCCTGCTCTAGGCAATGGTTACCTGCTTTCCAGCAGAGTCTGGAGCTTTAGTGCAGGCTGCATGTTACTGCTGTCAGGAGTTCCCTTAAAACAGCTCAGTTAACCTGACATTAGGGTGTGTTTTCCGGAAAGAACCGAAAGAGTTTAACTCTTCACTCTTTCACATACCTCCCCTCTCAGTGTTGCCCTGTGTGCACTCGTCTTTAAACACCTCCCCCCTCCTGGGGACAAGAGTCCTTGAGGGGGCGTCTTCGAATCCATCAGTCACTCTACGCTGCAAAATATTTTGGCTCCCCTTGGATACACAGTTTCCTGAAGTCGCAGGGTCATTTTTAAATATGTCTGCAATTTCCACTGTCAGTTGAAAAGCTCTTTTCTTTTTCTTTCTCTTTTTTATTATTGTGGAATCAATCTACTTTCCACATGAGGATAAGCCACTTTGCTCTGGCATGGCTTTCTTTACCCTACCATACAACGGTTGCAGTTGCAGTAGCTGCTCAAAAGAGTTAGAGTACGTACTCTAGGGGTGTTCTGACCCAGTTGATTCGACATTCCTAAATAAAGGTAGAACAGGCACTATGCATTGGGTCGTTATCTTGGAAGAACCAGTGACCAGATGGGAATTCTTGTCTAATGTATGGTACTATCGGGGAGATAATGGACTCCTGAAAATACATTTTATCCATGATTCCTGGACAATAAACAAATGTAACACTGTTATACGAAGACAGGTTCACATTCAAATACAAGTACAGTACTACTGTGAAAAATACTGTGTACTGTACTGTCTAAAACTGTTATACAGGGACAGGGTAGCATCCAGGTACAATTACAGTACTACTGTAAAATAAAGATAACACTGATACGCAGGGACTTACCTTCAGATACAGAATAATTATGTGTCCTGGTCCACGTCTCAAGATTCCCTCCCGCACACAAGAAGTTTGAGTGGATACTTAGGCCGAAGTTTCGGGGATAAACATATTTTTTTCTTGAATGCCATAGAATCAAATATTTCAAGGGCGAATGATGTCTCATCCAAAATATAACATCATCAAACCTTTCTCCACTTGCAAACCCCGAACATTCTTGGTTGACTCTTTTTATCTTGTTAGCCACCCTTATCATGGGAATCACTCTGCGATTACAGGAAAAAATGGGTTCAAATAATACTACAGTATCTTTCTACTACAGTACTGTATGTGGTGATTTACAATTGGATTTGGCAACCAAAGACAAATGCTGTATAGCATACCGAGAAATGTGATTTAAGGAAAGTACTGTAGTTCTCAGAATAAGTCATACTGTACATAACAAACATGCTACAAGCTAGGTACAGTAAAAGAAACATTGAACTTTTAAGAACCCCAATATTTTTATACAGTAAAGCACTTTACCTTACACGTCCATAGGTCCAGCCTAAATTGCATCTCATTTGCATGATGCCGTTTTCACACACTGTAAGATCATGCTTATTCTGCAGAATATCCTGAACCTCTGCAGCTGAGCGCTCATCATTTTCATGATTGTTCTCATCCACCAGCCGCGTCACTTCCCTGTGAAAATAAGGAACATGATAAAGATTACAAGAGTGCAGATGCATAGGCTATGTGACTGGGTGGCTATGTGAAGAAAAACATTAGAAGCACAAGTGTATACAGTACAGTACTGTACCCAAATACGAATTTTACTCTTCCCATGGGCATGATACCAAACACAGCTTAGTGACACCTGGATGCCTGTTTCCCCTTAGCCACCATTGGATGTGTGTTCTTTATCCCTTCTTGTAAATGCGCATTAGCTCCATGCTATATTCCTTGGAATTTGTTTGGTTATTGCTGGTTTTCAGAAGGACTGAAAAACCAATGAATGCGTACTCAATGTGAATTGCATCTTCGTAATACATTATGCTGTGTTTAAAAGGTGAAGCGACATGTACAGGTATTCTGTACCTAATAGCTCATCGGAAATTGCATAGCCACGCTCACTGATTTTTATGAGAAATAACTCTTGTTCTATTGTGCTTTCAGATCCAAAATATATCTTACTCCATACCGTATTTCCTCTATTCTAAGGCGCCATCGATAAGACACACCATTGATTTCATTACAATTTTTGTGGGAAAAAAGAAAACACTAGAATATGATTAATACACTGATTAAGTACCACATGTGCTCCTGCAGGATATCTAAAAAAACTGAAATTAGAGGTCATTAAAGAAGGGAGTTTGGAATCAATTAAAGGTCTATCTCTGTCTTTAAAGTCACGTCAATGTACTGAGTGCTATAGCTCAAACGGTCATAGATGAATCCAGTGCAGTTGGTGCTGTATATGTGCTTCAGGAAAAGAAACTCTACCAACCCAGGAGAAAACAGAATATATAAAGAGGAAAATAAAAAAAACTTATCATCAAGTACTAATGGGTCACAAATCATTGTGATGGGGCAAAAGATCAGTGCAATGAATTCAAATGTACAAAACTGTCCAAAGTTCCTTCGCAAAATGTTAAGTATTTGACCCCAAAATTTGATTACATATGAAATGTTTAGCCAAGTCTCAAGGAGCTAATAATAATGCCAAATAAGTTTTCATCTAAATACTGTATCACCAGTGTAACAGGGGACTTATCCCTGTTCAGTAATGTGCCTTTAATCTAGCAGTGTGGTAGTTAATTACTAAACAACACCTGCCTGATTAGATTGCTTACAAAAGCCTGCCTTTGAGACAGGAAGTGACTCTCCTTAGCTCTGACTGAGAGCTGACCTTTGGAGCTGACCGGTCTTGAGCTCTGCACAGCAGAGCTGATTTCAAGACACAGGGAAAACTACTACACCTGAAGCTGAACCAGGAAGTGAGAAGATTTTCCCTCCAAGAAACAGATAAGACTTTTATTCTTAAGAGACTGCTTATATCTGCTTACTTTCATGCTATAGGTTTTGGGGCTGCGAGACATGCTTAACTAATGGAGATGTGAACTAATTGCATAGGATTTCCCTAGAAATACTCCCAAGTGAATGGAAGCTTTGTTCCCCCCCCCCCTGTGTTTGGATAATTTCCTGATGAAAAGGAACAGGCACAATAAAGCCTATTATAATTTCACATTATAAAGCCTCCTAATTGTGTACCTCTGTGAACGTCAGTCTACATTTGGTGTCCGAGGTGGGACAAGAGATGTCCTTGTAGTTAAAAAGGACCGGAGATTTCTATGTGAAATTTTTTTTAATGCTTTTTGCCTACAAACAGTCTGAGAAAAAAAAAAAAACCTCATGCAGCAGAGATCAGAGTTAAAGGGACACACCACTGAAACTTACACTGCATTGAAACTTACAAAACCACAAATGGACTCTTTGCCCCAATACCAAGAGGAGAGAGACTGCTGAAGCAGCTAAAACTTTATTTGCCTATCACAAAGCGTAATATGGTCATTGAAATAGGGGTTTTACCTTCCAGCCATAGTCAGGGTTCAAGAAGTGAGTCAGCCCTTAAAAGGGATAGGTGTTTGTTGTTTTCAAAAGTTTCGCTGAAGCAGTGAATACAGATGGTGACCCACGAGTGGTACTGATTTTGCAAATAAAGGTTGCCACACCGCATAGGGCTACCAGCTGTGAATGCAGTATATGCAGAAAAGTGTGAAAATTGATAGAAGACTGTGCTGAAACAGGGGAATTTTTAGCAAACAAATGCTGAGTGTAAAATTGCCCTATAAAGGAAAAGGTTTTTCAAAGCCAATTGCTGAGTGTTGAGTCCACTGCAAAGAATGTTTTTTTTTTCTGCAAGTAAAAAAGTATGCCTATTATCTTGGGAGCAAAACAGACACCCAAAGTGTGAAGTGTGAATGCCATAATACCCAAAGATGAGACTGAAAATTACTGAACTCAGGCAGAAAACCAAATTCTGTTGCTGAAGCAGAGGGATTGCACCTAGCAAGTAAATGGTGTATAGCAAATAGACGTTTTTACCTAGCAACTGCACATCTTGTATACCTGATAAAAGAAAATGCATGCACAGCACTGCTGATATTGAAAAAAAAATTACCCAAGAAAGAAAAGTCTACAGAGATGCCTGTGAGAGCTACGACCTCTACAAGCAAAATATGCCCATCTGTAGGACTACCACAATTGGGGGTTCTAGCAAATACAGTGGCAACAGCTGCAATAGCGCCTCCTGAGGTCAGGAAGAAAATTACACCTGATAGCCTAAAAATGGAGGACAAGATGCAGCGTTCCTGTAATGAACCCTACCCCACGGAAGAGTGGCCCTTCCAGTCCAATAAAGAGGAAGACATCTCTTACGGGGAACCCGAACCGAGTCACACCCACAAAACACCCCAAGAATGGTGGGGGTGCCTAAACTCGGCACGAACAGAAAAGACCGCTCCCTTTGATGACGAATATGATCAGCAGGAGACAGAGCGGGAGCAGTGGATCACCGAATATTTCTGTCAGCTAAAGCAGCTGCAAGAAAAGCATGGCGTATATAATGAAGCTGCTAAAATTTCAAATGAAGATGGAGACCCCAATATCCCTGAAGGGACGGTGTCATCCAAATCAAAAAGGCGGAAAAAGAAAAGCAGTTCTTCACTTACTGTGGAAGGAACAGACACGTCCGCAGATCCTGTGGAGGAAAAGGGGGACCGAGTTGCCCTGCAGCCTATAGAAAATGGAGAATTCGTCCCGCGGGTAACCGAATATCCAGAGGGCCAAAGGCAGAAGTCGTGTACCCCAAAGAAGTGTCTGTCCGGTGCCAACAGTGAGGAACCCTCGGCCAACCATCCCAGGGAAGTGGAGTCGGAGCCAGTGAGTGACGATCCCTTGACCAGCCCTGAAGATGCACTGCAAGCTGCCAGGCATGACTGTGATCTACTCTGTGAAGATTTGGAAAGGGAGAGAAAAAATAATGCTGAGCTACAGAAGACTGTGCTCGCAATTTACTCTGCGGCCAAGACCGAATTGGAGGATCTCAAGACTGAGCTAGATACTGCAAAGGCTACTATTTCCGCCATGGAGGAAAAGCAGAGCCAATCTGATAAAATGGTGGCTACGCTAAAGCGAAAGTATGAGGAGGCACTGAAGCAGATGACAGTCTTCCAGCAAGAGGTTCACACTCTTCGCATAGAGCTGAATGCCTGACAACAGGAGGTCAACAGTGTCCGGATAGAGGTGGACGTATCTCAGAAAGAGGTTCAGACACTCCGCAGAGCACTGGATGCCTCACATCATGAGACCAACAGCTGCCGCACAGACCTGGAAGTTTCCAGAAACGAACTACACAGTCTCACTGAGGAGCTGGACATTGCTGAAGAAACTATTGGTAATCTTGAAACAGGTCTCAAAGTCTCTCAGAATGAGCTTCAGACCCTCAACCTAGAGAAGGAAGTCTCACGCCAGGAGATTGTCATTCTCAAAGCAGATGTGCATAAATGGAAGGAGGACTGCAAAGAGGCCCTGAAGAATACAGAGACTGAAAAAGGAGAAAATTCAAGATTAAAAAGAGAAAACTTAAAACTGAAAGAAGAAAATTTTCAGTTAACAGAAGAAGTCAAGGAAAAATTTGACGCAGAGCACCGACTGCAGAACCAACTGCAAGGTCTGCGTACACACCTCCAGTATGCTGAGGAGAAGCAGCAAACGCTACAGGAAGAAAAACTGCAGGCTGCAAAAGAGGTACAAGCGCTGCAGGAACGTCTGAATACCCAGTACGTCCCCACAGAGCAGTATGAGGAGCTAAAGGCCACGCTGCATGTCTTCAGAGCATCGTTGGAAGAGGAGCTTTGATACCAGGTGACTCTGTATGAGAGGGAGCGTGAGAAGGCTCAGAAATTGGAGCAAGAGCTGGAGAGACAGAGAGACTGTTCCATTCTCTTGAGTCAGTACACGAAGGAGAAAACAGACGCAGCGGCAACCTTGACGACAAAAATTACAGAGCTCCAGAATATGAAGGAGACTCTGATACAGATTCCTCCAATACGGGAAAAGGTATTGGCTCTGCCCAAGCACCAGTATCCCACAGTAACTAATGCCCGTAAGGACAAGGGTACAGTGAGAGTTGGGGACTCCACGCAACTTCAAAACAAAATTACGAAGTTTGAGCCACCAAAGAAAGCACTAGCCAAACCTACAGCTGCCCAACAGGCAACAAACAGAGGTAGGAGTGCAGAATCAAAGCCAGAAGAATCCTTAGCTGAAGAAGCTGAACTGGCAACTCCGTGGTGTGGAGAAGCTGCAGAAAGACCACTTCAAGAGCAGAAAATTCTAAGGGCTAGTCCTAACTGCTCTACAACTGTTGCCATACACTTTGTCTACAAAAAGAGGAGTGCCCGACGCAACAGAAATCTCAAGACCGCGCACGCGATAAAAAGACTTTACGTGGAAAAAGTCCTCCTCGAGCGACTGAGGAGTGCTGATCTCAAGCATCTTCGGGAGGAGACAAAAATAAACTGGAGAAAGGGCTCCAATCCCAGCGGGACAGAGGGTTCTCTTCCTCCATCCACTCTTATTCAAGTCACAGAAAGATCTCGAATGAGAGTGGAAGGATGGGCTTTGGCCGTGGTAAGCCCGAGCTTCCTACAAACAGGGGAGGTATGTAACAGGGGACTTATCCCTGTTTAGTAATGTGCCTTTAATCTAGCAGTGTGGTAGTTAATTACTAAACACCACCTGCCTGATTAGATTGCATACAAAAGCCTGCCTTTGAGATACGAAGTGACTCTCCTTAGCTCTGACTGAGAGCTAACCTTTGGAGCTGACCGGTCTTGAGCTCTGCACAGCAGAGCTGATTTCAAGACACAGGGAAAATTACTACACCTGAAGCCGAACCAGGAAGTGAGAAGATTTTCCCTCCAAGAAACAGATAAGACTTTTATTCTTAAGAGAATGCTTATATCTGCTTACTTTCATGCTATATGTTTTGGGGCTACGAGACATGCTTAACTAATGGAGATGTGAACTAATTGCATAGGATTTCACTTGAAATACTCCCAAGTGAATGGAAGCTTTGTTCCCTCCCCCCCTGTGTTTGGATAATTTCCTGATGAAAAGGAACAGGCACAATAAAGCCTATTATAATTTCACATTAAAAAGCCTCCTAATTGTGTACCTCTGTGAACGTCCGTCTACAACCAGATATAAATTAAACATGGTGTTTGACTTTAAGGGAAGGACTGCTGAACAAAGAATTATGGTATACCGTATATACAGATCTAGCTAGACTTACTGTCCCTGCTGCCGAATAAAGCTATAGAAATTCTCCAGCAGCGCCCCCTTGCAGCCTCGTTTTTTTCAAAGACATCGATTCTAAGACGCATTCCCCATTTCAGACATGTTAAAATGTGAAAAAAGGTGCATCTTAGAATCGAGAGGAAAGACGGTATTTCCTGATGGTAAACAGCATATCAGAGATACTTTCTCTCTCTGATTAAAGCAGGTGTTCTCCTCTGATGGAATTTCTCCTTATGTGACTCTCAATAATAGAAACCTCCCCCAGATCTCAAATAAAGAAATGCTGGAAATAGTGTACTACATCTACAATTTTTTTTATACTGTATATAAACATACAATGTGCACTAACATTTGCACATTAAAAATACACATTTGAATAACACCAATGGGACTCCTAGTTTGTGGCGTCCTCCTCACTAGCTGCAGCCCGCTTTGGTGCTCTCTGCGTCACTTCCGGTGATGGCTAATCTGGGGACTGAATCAGTTTGACTGACTTGGTGTGTGGACTGCTTATTCTGGTTCCAAAATTTCACAATTCAATGCGTTTTCTTCAGGAATAGTGACGTGTCCTTCCAATGCTCTTATTTAAACCTATATTATGATTGTGAATTGTCACCCAATGGTTAATGGCTAATCTTCATTATATTAAATTAGTTTTATCTAGGGATAATTTATACATTTAATATATAGTATCAACGGGCTCCATAATTCAATTGTTACAGTGTCACTGAGCACATAGTAACAAGACAGTTAAACATAATAAACAAACATTTTTATTTTAATAAAAACCTATCCTCTCTTTTTACATTGCAAATAAGAGGAAAAATAGAGAAAAACAAAACAAAAAGAAAAATACATATATAAAATATCTAAAACAATTATATAGCTAAAAAAACAGTATACAGTATCATAAAAGTAAACCTGAATTTTCTACAGTTCTTTAAAAAAATGTGGTTCTTTAAATGAGAATCTATGGGGACTTTTGTTAACCCTATTTGGCTCTATACACTGAGTTCCAACCAAAAACACATACCATATTGGCTTACTAAAAAATAAAGACTCCAATGTCTATGTCCACATTTAAAAAATCTAAAGCCCTTTTCCTTGGGTACAGCAGTGGAAGGGTCAATCAATGTAGCTCTGACTAATTGGCTGCACCTGAACCAGTCATTCTAGGCTTAAAAAACCTGCATGCTCACTAGACAGGGAGAGATCAGGGAAACAAGACTGCAGGCTGGGAGGAAGGGGCTGTCAACAGGTGCTCGTAGGAGTCATGTTGTGTGTCCCCAGCTCCAATGTAACTGTGTTAAGTACTGGGGTTGGTTGATACTAAACAGCCAATAGGCAGTGAGAGCTCCAATGGTAGCCAGACATTAATTTTTGGTTTTATTTGTTCAGTTAAAGGACCAACGCCCTATATCTTTCAACAAAAGACAGGTACCCTGTACAATGAATAAACCCTAAGAAACGCTACACATCCAGCCTTCACTGATTGTTTTATGCCTAAGAGAGGTTATCAGAGTACAGGCGTGTGTGTATATACATGCTTCATACATGTGTAGCCATGTCTCCATCTGCCCCCCTCCCCTTCCTCCTCACTATGTTGCTCCGCAGGGGAACTACACTCCCCAGAATGCCCCAGCAGCCGAGGTCATGTGACACAGTACAGCCAATGTCATGTGACACAGTACAGCCAATAGGGCTGCTGGAATCTCCTGAGGGGAGATTGGAACTTTGGGAGTGCTTGAAGTGCAAGCTGACAGTTATGCATTATGGGACTTGTAGTTTCCCATGCAGAGCCTCTGTGTAATGGCCGCCGCTCCCTACTGTGCCTCTGCGCATGTGCGAGCTTCTGCACATGCGCGAGCTTCCAATACGGCGGTGCCCTGCTGAGGAAGTCGCTGGAGCCTCCGGTGAGCCGCTCGCTGCTCGCTACTCCCCTGGAGTGCCGCCCGCTCCTGCCCTTGCCTCCACTGCTAGGCGCGACCGCGCCGGGAGGTAAGGGAATACAGGGCACGCACCAGGGGACCCTGCTATAGCTGTATAAAGTATGTTTATAGTGCCAGTGAAGATGCCACGTTTTGAAGCATAGTCTGCTGTCTGAGACCCGATCCAGGCATACATCATTAAAGACTATTTTATTGGTGGGACATCCTGCCGGACCATACCTCACGCAGAGGCGGAGGCTTCGCTGATGGCGACGTCGCTGGATCTCCAGGATCCCTGCTGTTAATCGGCCGCTCTGGTTATTGGAGTCCCTGGTAGGTACCTCAACTAAAGTGCACCAATGGTTCACAGGTAGCGCTACCATACACACTTTTGGGTGGGCCTTGACATTGGGTAAAAGGATATCAGGGTATTGGTGCCAAGCACCCTTTGTACTGTGGGGACACTCACTTGGTGTAGGGGGTTTGGAGCTTCTCTCCTCTTTTGCTATATTGATATTTTACAGTGACAATTAAGGCTGAGCTGGAGAAGTAGGCACGGATGTTATTGTCTGTGCAGGTATCTATAAGTGCACCAACTTTACCAACAGTCACTCATTTGGGGTATTGTGGGACATTTGGGACTATTGATATAATGTGTGGGGTACAAAGCCCTGCGTGGTGACCGGGTAGTTGTGCCTATTAGTGTTATAGAGGCACACTGTCAATGTCATATTGTTGAAGTATGTTATGTTGTGTTATTTGCCATATAGTAAACCCTTTTAGCCATAACCTTTTGTGTGGGCTGGTTACTTTATGGATGTTTCTATGTGAGGGAGACTCTACACTCCTAGAATCTCACATAGGTGGAGGCGCTGACAAGAAACGTTCCAGAGATTCACCCCAGGCTCTCACTAGTGGAGGCTCAGACCTCCTGTGGGCCTGACAGGTATAACACACCACACCTGGTAACATATAGGTTCCCCCTCACATACACTCTATATGCGATTGGGTGGGGGAATACCCGTTACATTTGGAGGCGCTGCTGAGATCAGACCTGGGGTGCCCTATTTTATTTTTGTGTCAAATTATCCTGTCAGTCAGCATGTCTGCGCTCACGTCCAAACAAGTGGCCGACTGGGCCGAAAACCTAGGAGAGCTCCTGCGATACGTAGTCGCCGTAGATGGTTACCTGCCGATGTATCCATGTTTACTGTCTGCAGCGCAGTAAAGACATTACCTGGTCTGGCGAGCGCCCGCCTCATCAGCAAGCACTATAACATTGACCGGCAAGAGAACACCCTATTGCTGGCCACCGAACAAGCTATACCCCCATTATGAAGCTCAGCAGTGGTCTCGGAGCAAAATCCAATCCGTGATTGTGATGATCACCGAATTGTGCAATATCGTATAAGGTAAATGCGAATGTGCTAAGTTATATAATTGAACTGCATTTTTATTATATAACTGATATGTATAGTTTTAAAGTTATGTGTTTCAAGCGAGGACGTTGGGGATTTACCCGGGGGAGGATGTTGCCAGGTCCCCCCTGCCTGCCAAGCCCGCCTCACCTTCCTGGCGATCGCAGGTGCCGCCGAGCCCAATGGCGGTCCCGTCGGCCGATCGGAAGAGTGGGGGCAGTCAGAGTCCTGCTCGGGAGTTGCCGGAGACGCGTGTGGCTGGTTGCCAGGGCTGTGATCGCGTCGTTAGGGCTCCAGGTGCTCCCGAAGCAGGGCGGCGAGGGCACCGCCATCTTCTAAGTGTTAGCACATGTGCATTGCAGATCTTGGTGCGGTGGCCAGCCAGGGACATTGCGCATGCGCAGTGATAGCGCGCGAACCCTAGCCTACCAGGGACAGGCTCTTGGAAGGCACTACAAGTCCCATGAGCCACAGCTGTGCCCCACGTGACGCCAAGGAGCCAATAGGGCTGAAGTATTGCCCTGCAGGCAAGAAAAGATACATTTTGCGGGCTTGGAGCACGCTAGTCAGTCAGGACCAGGACAAGCTAGGGGAAGGAGGTGAGTGCAGGGGTCAGTGACCCACTGCATTAGGCCAGCAGCCCCCTAGGTCCCAGTTAGGTCCTGCGCCACTGTGTAGCTTGTGGTGCTACAGGGACAGGCCCTAGATAGGGACACTGCCCCATTAGCTATTTGGATAGTCAGGGACACAGCGCTGAAGCCGTGCAGCCCTGCGAGGTGGGTTCTGGGCTCAGAACGCCACCAAAGACACTGAGACTAAGGTGATATTATCCATGCTGGAATTCACCCCACGCGGTGTGGAGGACGACGTCGGATTGGGTGGAATCCCTGTTGTAGTCTGCGGAACCCAGGGTGGGAGCCCCGGGCAGGTATCATATCTTCAAGTGCACCAACACTGTACAGCAACGCAAGAAGCATGCCTAAAGGGTGGGGGTATCACTTGGGGACACTTACGTGGAGAGTGACCAAGGGCCTTGTATAGTGCGATTGGACACGGTGTGGGGATACACGGTGATGGGAGCGGGGTGTATGTTATACCTTACCCAAATGCAACGTGGAATGATATGTACCGTAGAGTATAAGTTATACAGTAAAGCCAGTCCTGTTTACAACTGTGTGTTTAGCATGATTGTTTCCTGTGAGGGCCTCCTCCCACTCGGTTGGGATCCCTCCCAAGTGGAGGCGTTGCACCACGAGATTGTCATATGTATGTACTCCAGGCTCCCCGAGCGGAGGCTTAGGCTCTTGAGAGCCATACAGGTATACACAGCAGTAGTAGCGTCTGTATTCACAGGGAATACCCGTTACATTTATATACATGTATAAATCATGGTAAGGGTCTCAAGGCGGTTGGGCATGTTTTGGGGGGTGATGGAGGTTTATCTGCATCACAGAGCAATTTCATTCTCTCCCTTGTCGGCTTTATCCTTGGTCATAATTATTTTCTGTTCGGGGAGAGCTTCCATCTCCAGACCTGTGGTACGGCCATGGGCACCACGTTTGCCCCCAGCTATGCGAACTTTTTTATGGGTTATTGGGAGTCCAGATTCATCTGGCCTAATGCATGGCTGGGGGGGAGCTTGGTGTTCTATGGCCGGTACATCGATGACATCTTGATCATATGGGATGGGGATGGCGGTGACCTCGAGCAGTTATTGGCCGACTTTAACTCCAATGACATGGGCCTCAGATTTACCCATCAGATTAGTGCATCAAATATAGTCTTTTTGGATTTGGAATTGTCGGTAGGTTTAGATTTGAACATCAATACACAGGTGCACTTCAAGGAAGTGGCGGTCAACAGCTATAAACACGCAAAAAGCAGCCACCATCCCAAGTGGCTGTGCAATATCCCCCTCAGTCAGTTCAATAGACTGAGGAGGAATTGCTCGTCCGACCAGGTCTTTGAGGTGCAATCCTGTCGTCTTATCGAGAATTTCAAACAGAAGGGCTATAACATGTCTCTGCAGGAGGCATTCAACAAGGTTAGGTCTGTAGAACATGTGGATTTATTAGCCAAATCAAAGTCAAAACAATCTGTTCAACCTATGGCTTTGGAAGACAAGAATAAAAACACCTGTGGTGTTAAATTTATCACAAAATACAATGGCTATTCTAATAAAATTAAACAGATTATGAATCGCCATTGGAAAGTGTTGCTTTCAGATCCACACCTAAACAGTCAGTTGTCTACTATGGCACCATTGGTTTTTCGTAAGGGTTTAAATATTAAAAATATCTTGGCCCCAAGTAAACTTAGTGATTACACACTGGGTTCTGGAGGGCAACATTTAGTGCCTGGGAATGCCAAATGCGGGAGATCTAGATGTACAATGTGCAAACATCTTCAGTTATCTGACACTTTTTCTTCATTTAGTAATCAGTCTATTGTGTGCACACAATAACAAGTCCAATCAATTGTCTCTCAACCTATCAGGTGTATATCTTATCTTGTTCGTGCAATCTACAATATGTGGGTCATACGAAAAGAGCACTGTGTGTCAGATTCCTTGAACACAGACGTGCTATTATTAAGGGGGTTTTGGCACACAGTGTTCCTCGTCATTTTGCCCAAGTACATTCCAAAGATCCCAGGGGACTCAGTATTATGGGTTTATAGAGTATTCCCAGTACCAAATTGGGTGGGGATAGATTTAAGTCACTCTGTATGAGAGAATCATTTTGGATATACTCTCTCGACACACTCTCGCCCAAGGGTCTCAATGAGTGCTTGGATACAAGCACACTGGTTTAGTGTTCTTTCTCTTTTGCTGTTCTCTGCCTGACTGCTCAGGTTATTATAGTGATTCCTCTCCCCCTGTCTTAAATACTTGCAAGAGTTAAGTGGATAGGGCTCTGTGTGCTTGGAGGGTCTTTCTGTAGTATATATAGGTTAGATCTATATTCAAAATAGGTGCTCAATCTTTAAGTTTAGAGTCAATCCAGTTCTATTAGTATTATTTTTTAGCACAAGTACATTTTTTAATTCATTTTAATAATCATTTACTTTTTGGAGAATTAATAAACTCAAATATTAATTATCATTAATAAGTTTTTTATATCATGAACATTTTTTTGATTATCTATATGCATTTCCTTTTTTATTGAGTAAAATTTTAATTGTTTAATGTATTGTAATTTTGTGTTGTTCCCACTACACATAAGGAGTTATATATGGTTATATACACATTAAATGGAGAAATTAGTATATTAGAGCTAAGATTTATTATAGATAAAGGTTCCAATCCAAATGGTTTATTCCTTCATATTTGATGAATGTTAGATTGGTAATAGTAGGTTATTTTTCTGGCACTATTGATAGTAGTAATGGAAGTGATTAAATCAATTTAATTAATAAGTAAGGCTATTCTGAATGTGTGGTGTGAACCACACAAATATTGATGAATTATTGTGGTATTTTTCAAATGTATTAATGTTTAATTAACCTTGTAAACCTCCGTTTTGTGGTGAATCAGGCTCTTAGGGCTTGAGAATAACTTTACTTTATTCAGCCTATTTCATTGGTTGTCAATGACCAATCAAACATTCCCCTGACGAAGTCGCCCTTGTGTGACGAAACGCGTAGGGTTGGTGACGTCATCGCGTTCTGCGTGTGTGTACACAGAGTCCTGGGCTTCCCTGCGATCCAGCTAGCTGCATTTCAAAGTGCTGGCAACTGTTCCATGCTAAAGCAGAGGACGTGGAGGCACTGAATGGCTCAGTTTTTTGGCGCCAACCCGTGATAGGAGCTGGTGGTGGCTACAAGCTGTGCAGATGTACCCTGCCTACCTGTGACCCCCCTCACCCTTGCAGATGACTACACATAGAAATTTCTCTCCCACGTATGGTTGCTTTTTTTTAATCCTGTAAGTGCATTTCCTTTGGGCTGCAGTTTTTTAAATAAATGTACTTTATTGTTTAAACAGTTACGTGCTATGGAGCTTGCGCTTCTGTTTGTTTTTGTTCATATATATATCCCTTGTGTTTTGCGGACGTGATATTGTCCAGTTTTAGTACAGACTCACTATTTCATATACGGGACTATATATATTGGGTAAAATATACCTATTGCAGCCAGTCATTTGTTATCCTTGCGGGGGCTGCTACTATCTATCTGGTGAATCCTGTGACGTCATTGAGTTCTCGCAGGATTTGGATCGGAGACTCACTGCAGTGACCAGGGATCTGGATTAGGGCGGCACTCCTTACCTCCTCCGGTACACGGAGTACACTGTGGAAGTTGCTGTATTCCCTTCATACCGGACGATCTCACCGGAGTAACCTGGTTCCTGCAATCTGGCTGGCGATTGAATATTACTCATAACTGCTTTTATTCCCGTTATGTTTGTGAATGTTTTTTTTAAACCATCTACTCCATATAAATTTTGTTAAACTTTATTATGCTATGAGTGCGCCTGTTTTTTGTCTGTCTTTATATATATATACAGGCATACCCCGCTTTAAGTACACTCACTTTAAGTACACTCGCGAGTAAGTACATATCGCCCAATAGGCAAACTTCAGCTCACGCATGCACCTGTCAGCATGTCCTGAACAGCTATACCAGATCCCTACCTGTACCAAAGCTGTGCGCAAGCGGGGAGACTATAGAGCCTGTTACAAATGCGTTATTTACATCAGTTATGCACGTATATGACTATTGCAGTACAGTACATGCATCGATAAGTGGGAAAAGGTAGTGCTTCACTTTAAGTACATTTTCGCTTTACATACATGCTCCGGTCCCATTGCGTACGTTAATGCGGGGTATGCCTGTGTATATATATATATATATATATATATATATATATATATATATAGTGCAGAATAAATGAGTTCTTCAGTATTAGGTGATACCTTTTTTATTGGACTAACAATTTATTGTTAGTCCAATAAAAAAGGTATCACCTAATACTGAAGAACTCATTTATTCTGCACTATCGCAACTGGACTAACACGGCTACTTTCTGCTTTATATATATATATATATATATATATATATATATATATATATATATATATATATATATATATATATATATATATTGTGGGGTAGTAGTATTATATCCTGTTCAGTAAAACCTGTTATATTCTTCTCATGTGTGTGGAGGCGCTGTCGTCAACCGGATCTGGTACACCCCAGGCTCCCAGTAGCCGAGGTTCAGGCCTCCTGTGAGCTGCAGGTAGTGCACCACATACACCGTAGTCACTATATCTCCCAGGGGGTGGGGGAAAGTGCATTACACATGATTTCAGTGGTTGTGATTCCCCTCAATGTAATATTCTCCTGTATGTATATCAATTATTTTAAAGATGGCTTAATCCATTATCACTCTGTGATGATCAGAAGTTTGTAGTTATAGGGGTAACATCACAGATAGAGGGTGAACTCCTCACTTTATCTGGGGTTGTTTGCTGTTTGTGTTTATGTTTTATTAGTACAGTACATAAAGTACACAAATTCACAATATTATATTTGTTTCTTTATTGGGTGGTGGGTCACAATTACAAGGGCTTAAAGACACAATTTTATTCCTATGTGTATTGTTAATTGATCGAGGGCAGAGTCCATGTGAATTATGGGTACTTCTATACTTTTGGGAGTAAATCTAATCCTGGGGTGATTGTGAAAATAAACGCTAAAAACACATATTGCAGATACAATGCATTTGAACACTTCTATTTCACAGTCACCTTAATTTCCAACTTTGTTATTATCCCTTGTCATTTTAGGCTCCTAACCAGGGCCGCCAACAGGGCGGGTCGCCGGGGCTGGTGTCCTGGGCCCGCTGGCTGGGGGGGGCTGGCCGGCCGTTATCCAGATAGAGGGGGAGCGCAGATAAATGAAAAAACAAACACGCCACAAATAGTGCAATATGTCTGATGTTATAAGGAAACAGCCTTCTTCCCAATTCCAATGAAATTTGTACTTACAAATTTCACTTTTTCAAAGTTCCCATAAAGGGATTGTAACGGGTTTCCCCCCCCCCCCCCCCCAATCGCAGATTATACTATGGGTGCGGGGAAACATACAGTGTTACCAGGTATGGTGCTTTACCTGTTGGCTCGCAGGAGGGCTGAGCTTCCGCTAAGGGAAACCTGGGGCAATTATAGGATACTATGAGTAACCGCGTACTCGGTGCAGCGCCTCCACCTGCGATGGCTCCCACCAGAGGGGGAGTGGTTCCTCGCAGGACAATACACAATAACCACGTACAACTGATTGGATAATAACTAATACCTTTACTAACGTGCATAGAAGACATGTAATATCAACATATTACAACAGGTGTCCCTCTCTAAAGGCAACCTGACTACGGCGTCTCGCAGGACGCTAACGCTAACTTGCACCACGGCGGGCACCCACATTTTATGCGTCCCGGCGGACGCTAACACTTTATGCGCCACGGCGGAAGCTAACCTTTATGCGTCACGGCGGACGCTAACACCTTAAGAGCCACGGCGGACGCTAACACTTTATGCGTCACTGCGGACGCTAACCCCTTACACAGAGTGATCCCCCCAGTGTCCAGTAACCCCAACCCAATGTCTCGCACTCCCAAGTCATATACAGGTGTGTGTGTGTGACTGCGCAGCCACTATGTCTGGTGATAGGCCTTGTTGGTGCACGTGAGGTTATGGGTTACCTGCCGAGCACTCCAGTGCTCGGACCTGCAGCGGACTTCACAAAGGATCCAGGCGAACTCCTGCACGATATTCGGATCCACCACAGGATGATCCAGCAGGGGCGATCCTCACCTTGATAATAGTCCAGCTCTCTCTCTCAGCAAGACAGGCAAAGTTCGTCCTCCCTACTATCTAATAGCTAGTGGGGCAGGGTCCCTAACCTAGGGCCTGTCCCTACAACGCTCCACTAGGATGACTCAGTGCAATCTGGGGCCTAGGGGACTGCTGGCCTAGTGCAGGGAGCCACTGACTCCTGCACCCTACCTCCTTGCCCTAGCTGCTCCTGTCACCAACTGCCCACGTGCTCCAGCCCGCGAAATGTATATCTTTGTTGCAAGCAGAGAGCTCCTGCAGCCCTATTGGCTCCCTGGCATCATGGGACCGCTCCAGAGGCTCATGGGACTTGAAGTCCCCTTACAGAACCCTCCTCCCATTGGCTAGGGCTTCGCGGGCCTTTTTAGCTCTCCACTGCGCATGCGCGAACTCCCTGGAGTCCTCCCGTCGCTCCTAGCCCTTGCGCATGCGCAACACACTTCTCAATGGCGGAGCCCTGCTCTGCGAGCCACCGGGACCCTAACGACGCGACCGCAGCCCTAGCAACGGCCCGATCGCGTCCCCGACAACCGGCCGCCTCTACCAGAGTCGCGCTATGCGCGCACACGCCCTGCACCTTCCCACGAGCGGCTCTATCTCTCTACCGACGTGGGGAGTGTCCCGGGGGGGAGGGGCAGCAACAGCCTCGGGGGACCTGGCTACAGTATCTTTGTGTTGTTTAAGACACAAATTCCCCACAGGTGTGTAGTAGACAGGTAACCCACTTCACCGGTTAGGACCTTAATGTGGCAATATAAGAGGCCAGAGATAGTGCAGACTGATACAAAAAGCTTTATAAAAATGGACATAGACACACTCACATTGTGGCAAAACAGGCATTTCGATCTGTAAATAGACGCCGGCAGCTGAACTCTGGATGTGATCTCCGGTGGTACAAAATTTCCTCCGACCTCTGGCCTGGCTCTGAGTAGGGTTCAATCAGGCTCGTTGGTGCTCCTCCTGCCCCCGATCCTGCCCCTGCCCCGATGCTCACCACACCCATCTCCCCCAAACATACCTCCTGCTCAAACAGCCATCAGCAGTAACGGGGGGAGCGCTGGGAGAGAACCGCACCTGCAGCATGGCCACATTGGATCCACCTCCCCATGGCCTGGGTGCCACTGCCCCCTCCGCATCCACTGCCCCCCCTCCACATCTACAAGCCCCCCATCGCATCCACTAGCCCCCCTCCACATCCACTAGCCTCCCTCCGCATCCACTAGCTTCCCTCCGCATCAACTAGCCTCCCTCCACATCCACTAGCCTCCCTGCGCTTCCACTGCCCCCCTCCTGACACCATCCCCAAGGTAAGTCTAAATGTTATATGTATTGGGGCAGTGGGTCTTTTTTGTATATGTATTGGGGTGGTGGGGGTATTTTGTATATATACTGGGGAGGTGGGGGCATTTTGTATATGTATTGGGGAGGTGGGGGTATTTTGTATATGTATTGGGGTGGTGGAGACCTTTTTAAAATGTATTGGGGCCACCCACCCACCCAGTCAATCTCCCACCCAGTCACCTACTCAGTTACCCACACACCCAGTCAGTCAGTCACCCACCCAGTGAGTAAGTCACCCACCCAGTCAGTCAGTCAGTCACCCAGTCAGTCCCCCACAAGGTCAGTCAGCCAAGTCACCCACCCAGTCAGTTACCCACCCAGTTAGTCACCCACCCAGTCAGTCAGTCACCCACCCAGTCAGTCAGTCACCCACCCAGTCAGTCAGTCACCCACCCAGTCAGTCAGTCACCCAGTCTGTCAGTCACCCACCAGTCAGTCACTGACCCAGTCAGTCAGTCAACCACCCAGTCAGTCAGTCACCTGCCCAGTCAGTCAGTCACCCACCCAGTCACCCACCCACCCAGTCAGTCACCCACCCAGTCAGTCACCTACCCAGTCAGTCACCCACCCAGTCAGTCCCCCACCCAGTCTGTCAGTCACCCACCAGTCAGTCACCCACCCAGTCATTCACTCATCCAGTCACTCACTCACCCAGTCAATCACCCACCCAAGTCACCCACCCAGTCAGTCAGTCACCCAGTCAGTCACTCACCCACCCAGTCCCCAACCCACCCACCTAGTCACCCACCCAGTCAAGTCAGTCAAAGTCAGTCAAGTCAGTCACCCACCCACCCAGTTACCCACCCACCAACCCAGTCAGTCACCCACCCAGTGAGTCAATCACCCACCCAGTGAGTCAGTCACCCAGCCAGCCAGTCACACACTCACAAACTCAATCCTTAATAGGAATTTATTCCAATTTTTAAAAGTGGGGCAGGGTTAGGTGGCGGCGAGTAGATTTTTTGATTCGGCCAGTAGATTTTTGTGTGATTTGTCAAGCACTGCATATATGTATGTATATGTAGCCCCCAGGCCCATATTTAACCCCCAGGCCCATATTTACACTCCCCTGCCCATATTAAACCCCCTCCAAGCCTTTTGTCAAATTGGATGTAGCATTGGATATCTTTGTCTTTTGTTGAAAATATTAAAAGAAACAGATTGCATTGTTATGTTTTTTTCTGTATTAACAATAACAAGAGAACAGTTAAGTAAAAGTTGAACACTAAAAAAAGATTTTCTGTGGTAGGTGCGCTATGGCTGGGGGGGGGGGCTACTCCTTTCATTTATCCTTTTCCCATGATTTCTGTTGGCGGCCCTGCTACTAACATATTTGTAAGAATAAAACAGTGCTTGGCAGGAAGTATAAAAATGAACCTCTACTCTAGCACAGAAGAATTACACAATTTCCATTTGATAGGTTACATGAACAATCAACAAAGTCCATTTTTGCATGGCAGTTTAGAGTGACCCATGCCAGGGTTCCTCTAATTGTCTAATTTCAGAAAATATAAGTTGTCTGGACATGTTACTGTAATTACATGAGCAAATAGTGGTGCGGCAAAATCTGTCAAATGCTACTTTGGCAAACACCATGTAAAAACATTAGCTAAACAGAGGACACGTTCAATGTTATATTTTCTAAAAGTAGACAAAATGTTCTTTTTATGGTTTTGTAATATGGCTCATCCAGACAACATTTGAATTGCCATACTATTACATACAGCGTTGCAAAGTTTGAAATGATATTCCTTATTTTTTCTCTACTAAATAGATTAGTGCGGTCTTGACCAATTATGCACGTAGGACAAACACCAATCTAAAATGCAAGCTTTCAGTATACTGTATGGTTTTCCAGGGCACACCACAATACTGACATAGAAAACCTGGTCTAAACATTGTATTGTAAAAATTCAAACATTCTGTTGGCTCCCTGGGTAACAACAACCCTTGGCCGTGGAAAGGGGATTTTCATTTGCGGAAAGATGATAATTATTATTATTATAATTATTCATGTCTGCACTTCTTCATGTGGTCACTTTCAGAAGATATCTACTTTAGTGATGGCATTTTTTAATACCATGGGGGAGCAATGTCAGAAATGTTTTGATGGGAAACACATTACTCGTGTCTTCATTTCTCGTGGTGTGTACCTTCTTGGGTGTATTTTTTATGCTAGAGTATATTTTTTATGCTAAGTTTAGCTTTGCCAATGACAGTGTACACCTTTTTTATTTATTTTTTGTGTTCGGCCCTGAAAAATGCAAGCATGAAGAACCTTGTACAGTAATTCGATGACACTAAGTTGGTGACGATTTCTGAAAAAATATCCTGAGCATAGTTTCAACCAAAAATCCCAACCTAAAATTATTTGATGGAAACATGTTAGCCATATCTAAATTCTCTGATGCATTGGTTTTTTTTTCTCTTTTTACAAAATATATACTTTCATTGGGGTATTTTTTTATGGGAGATCCTAGATGTGCTTTGTCGATGATGGGGTGCACTTAGCCCTAACAAATTCAGGCATGAAGAGCCTTCCACAATCTTACTACTTTGGGGCCTCTATTGGACAAAACAGTAAAGTATGTGAACTTACTGTATACAATATATACAGTGTATCTTTATCGATGTACTCAGGAAACCCAGGACAACAATATTTAGTATTTATTTTCATAATTAAATTAAACTGGAAGGAAATATGTTGACACAGAGTATGATGTTTGTAGTCTTAAACACTGTACGTTTATGAGAAAAATATCAACAAACATTCACAGCCAAAACATATACAAATAATTTATGTATGTAATTTCAGAAAATATATACTTTCATGGAAGGGTTTTTTATGCTACAATGTAGTTTTACCTTCCCACTTATGGCATGTAGCTTTTGCATTCAGCCCTAAAAAATGTGTGTGTAAAAAAACTGTACATTTAGTAATAATTTCCATGATTACACCGCGCTGGTATGAAGTCTTAATGCAAAATCTGATGTAAGTGATCTTGAAATTTGTCATAAATTGATTGACATTGTTTTAAACAATGATAAGGTCCTGAATTTATTTAGGTCATCACAGCTGAAAAAACAGTTCTACAACAAACATTTAAAACTATTAGTAGTTGCATCCAGTTTCACCAATCCACAAATGCAATTGGCAACCTCCTGTTATTCAGGACAACAGCTCTAACAGTGTGAACACAACTAGCTGATAGTTAGCACCACTGTCACAGCATACTTTTAAGCTTGACTTTGCATTAAATGTTCATTCATGTACAAAGTATTTTAACCCTCTTCTGGGATAGCGAGTCATAGCTAATAAGCAGTCTTCTGCCATGAGAAACCTTCAGGAGCGGGAAGACACCTTACAGTCCATTTATTTGAATAGGCGGTAATGTATTCCAGCACTAAAGGTACCTTATGGCAGAACACTGCTAAGTAAATATGGTCCACTGTCTTTATCCTTAAGATTAGAAGTACTAAATCAAGTCCCTAGGTCACTTTGTTACATTACTGTACCTTCTCTCTTCATCTGTTTTATTTGCTGCTCTTGACATTTTAATTTTTTTATTTGTGTTTCTCAGAAAACCTGTGCTTTATTTAATCTTGCCTGGCTTCAGTAACTTCTAGCCCTCAGTACACATTATTACGTTGCACTGGAAGTCCTTTCAAGCTTACAATCAACAAAATAAATATCCCTTGGAGATATGCTAGTAGACCGTTACAGTAGTGCACTGCTAGCCATTAGCTAGTTTAACTCGCACTGCTAGAGCTGCAGCTTAGAAAAGCAGTGGTTGTGGGTTCTAGTCCTGTTGGGTCTGACATCAATACACATTCCAATCACTCTGTGCCTTAGGCTTATCAACTCTATATAGTTGGTATGGAAATCTTTCATGAAGTGTGGGATGGGACTCATTTAAATATACTTTCCATAGCCATGAGAATATCTCCCAGGGTAGCTCATGTGTGCTCCTTTACAGCACAGGCATAGCTAATTTATTTGGAAGGAGATTTGAGGGGATATATCTATATATAACCCCTCCTTACTCGGCTCCAACTAAGTGAGATGGAATATATTTGTGCAGGTGTTGGTGCGTAGTGTCTCATACCATTTTTTCAGAGTGCTGGCATCCTGGCTGGCTGGTATTGTAAGCATGATGCGAAAAGGGCGGCAGGGACTTTGAGACAAAACAGATTTCATACATTCTACTTCCCTGGAAACTCAGATAGTTCCCCAGGGAGGCACACATGTCACCTTCCCTTGCCTTGGGTTAAGGGAAACCTGCAATGTTTGACATCCAGTGAACTGGAGTCGCTCCAATGTACTGTTCAGGACTCTGTGTAGGGGTGTATTTCTATCGAGGTTTCCATCTACAGTACCTGTCTTCCTTACAATGCCCTACCAGTCCATACTATGGCACACTGGTGTGTATAGATATAGAGTTGGCATTACAGCAACTCTAGCTGTGACACTTGTCTGGACCCCTGATCTAGGGATCCATTCCTTGGAGGGTCACGCATGTCCTCTTTCAAGGAAAGATAGCATTCCCCAGCATCTTGATTATTACAATGTTCCTTCTTACATAAGGGACACTTCCCTAACTGTAAAACAATAAAAGGAGAACATACTTCTTCACACAAAGTTGCATATTAAAGACATACCTCTAACATCATACACTTAAGACAGCGAGACTCACCTCCTCTGGTATCCTCCAGGTGCCTGGGATCTGGAAGCTTTTACAGCTCCTATTTATACCTCTGTGTGATGTCACAATCCTACCCTTATACAGTAACTGGGCAAGATACAGACATCCTTAGCCTATCAGGATTCGCACATGTCAGGTGACTATTCTAGTAAGTTCTGGAACTAAGAAGTAGCCAGTCACCTGACATGAGCTACTTTGGAAACATAAAACTAGCTACATAGAATATGCTACATTTAGTTGGGGCCTTTCCTATATATTAACCTGTTAATTCCCTATTAAACCCTTCAGTAGACACTAGTAATCCAACTAGGGGGATTACATATACAACTGGGGACACTGATAAATTGACAATCTGTGTTCTCTCTGGATTTGTAATCCGCCACCTGAATTGTCAGTGATAGAAAAAAATTGCAGATGTGTTTTTGAGAGTGATCGGTGGCTCAAACGAACTGACCAATCCGAAGCGAATTCCACTTTGTCAAGTTTTGTTTTTGCCTATCTCTACTTGCCAGGGAATATTTGGATGTAGTTCTAGTAGTAAGTCCTACTGAAGGCTGTACAAGTGAGGAGTGGGATCAATTATTAAAAAAAAAAAAACAGAAATTGTACAATACCAAATGGAAAAAGTTTGGGAGGGACAAAGCCAACATTTTGAAAAGAAGACTAAAACTACTGTAGCCCTCCTTACCCGGCTCTAAAGATGAGCTATGTATAATAGCAGTGCTCAGCCTCTTGGGCCTTTGCAGGGTGTTGGGTAGGTGCAGGCTGTGTGTGAATAAAAGGATAGGAAAAAGATGGGCACCATGAATGTCTAGAAAACAGTTAGGAACTTTATTGAAAGCCATCTAAACGGGTATCGACATATGTTGTACTTGAAACTAGTGGTAAACAATACTTTGAAGACATCATCCCCTCGATAGTTCGCATAGCTTAGTGGCCCATTGAAGAGGAGGGTTTAGGTAGCATTTGAGGGGATACTAGAATGCCAGTGAGAACCTGCTAGACAGGCAGGTCCAAAGTGAACGAGGCATGCAGTATAGGCAATCCTATAGGACCTGGATAGTTGGCATCTTTCACCCACAAACTTAAAGTAGGTTTTCTGTTCCTGTAATAGGCACTAATTTAGAAGGGTCACATGATTAACTGGGAAATAATAAAAGAATGACAGGATATATTTTAATAGATATGACTATAAACACAAAGCTATTTACAGGACTCATAGTGAGGACCCTAGTCAAAACTTTGAAAAAAAACTGCTTCTAGAACCTAAAGGGTGGCTATATAACCTGACATTGACATTGACATCATACATCACATGAGGGGGAGGGGAGTAGTCTGAGTCAGCCCACACAGTAAACCCCTTAAGGAAATAAACCCTTTACAGAAACTTGTAGTCCCCAAAGAGGGGTCTACACCAGCGGTGCGCAAACTGTGGGGCGCGACCCCCAGGGGGGGCGCGACACTGCCGACGGGGGGCGCGGGGTTTACAGAGGCCCCGCTCGCTTCCCGAAGGCACTTAAATTAAGTGCCGGGGGAGCTGCAGGGCCTCTGTAAACCTAACTTACCGTGGCTCCGGCGGCTTCCTCCCTGCGTCGCCATGGCAACGCGGCATCAAAATGACGCTGCGAGGTCATGTGACGTCAAGTTGCTATGGCAACGTGACGTCATTACGCCGGAGCGCGGGTAAGTTGGGGTTGGGGGGGGGGGCGCGGGAGTGAGGGGACAGCCGGCAGGGGGGCGCAGGGAAAAAAGTTTGCGCCCCCTGGTCTACACTACAATGCTACATATTAATGAAGACGTCCTGTTGAGGAATCCTAATCAAAGAAACTAAATTGATGTCAGATTGAACCACAAACCCTGGGTGGTGGTCACCCGACCCTACTCAGATCTGTCGGTATACCAGCTTCAGCCCATGGTGAGTTTAAAAAAAGTATGCTGAAACATTGTATTCACCTATTGCCATTGAAGAGCATAAACTTGCTAGGATCAGATGAGGTTACCTGGATGGTTGCGGGGGATGTGGAGACATGATCTCACTGAGCAATTCTAGAATATAGAATTCTCTGTGGTTTTGCCATTACAGTAGTTTCTCAGACCACAGGTGAGCCTGCAGTTGAATTGGTACTGGGACTTAACAAATCCTAATGGAGTAATAGGGATGTCCCTTCACTGAGATACTATTAATGGAGGAGGAAAGTTTGTTTGGTAAACCTGTTATGAAGGATTACAGAGCTGAAATCAAGAATGAGTTCCAAGAATCAATTACAAGAGGAATTTAAAGTGTGTCAAATTTTTACTTTAATTATGGCAAATAAAAATATCACTTGTGATCACATTCATATGTCTCAGACAGGTCTACAAACCTGCTATTCATGATTATCTCTGAGCATACAATGCTTCCACTGCAGTCATGGATTCTGGGAAATGGCATGCAAATGAGCACACGGTGTCACTTTTTACTTAATTTCTATTTTAACATGGACCCCTACAAGTATATGCCTGCCACATTACACAGCTTTAATTATAGAAGGTAAATATTAGATCTCATTGACCAAGAAAGTATATGAGGATATGTATTGTTAAGGGAGGGGGAATGTAACACCCAAGGGGTACATGTATGCTGGTGGCACTCCCAGAGTCTGGAGGATGGTGGTGCACACTGTGATAGAGCACACAGGTGAGGCTCGGCAGTCTAAAGGACAGGCCAACCTTTATCGTGGTCATGACAAGGGTAGGCTGGGGGCACATGGGACGAGGTTCAAAAGTCTGGCCTATGTGGAGTAGACCTAATGTATGCAGGAATTGAGCTGGAGTAGGAGTCCTTGATAAATAGTAAAACTCTCATGGTTGGAAAGAGAAGTCAGGGAGATGATAAGAGAACTGCAGAGAGGCTGGGAGTGTTTCCAGCTTTTTGACAGTAGAAAAAGAGGTAGAATTAGATAGAGGACTGAGAAGAAGGATAGAGTGAGAAGGAGCATACATTTAGGTGCATGCAAACACTAGATAGACAGGTCATAAATAGTATTAGAGACTATGGGCCTCATGCAGTAAGCGCCGATAAGGCTTTTATAGGCATTTTCCCAGCCAAAATTGGATTTGAGATTCAGTAAGCGCCGATAAGTGGTCAAAATCGGCATTTTTTCTTCCCGATAAAAATTTATCGGCATGCGGCTGCCGATAACCCACTTATCGGCACTTTTTGAAATCGGCTGTATTCTAGTAGCCCCGATCAGCTTATCGGTGCTGATCGGCACTCAAAAATGGAGATTTCTACGGCAATTTGTCCCGCCAACTAAAGTTGGCAAGTTGGAGGGGAGAAGGATCGGCAAGGTTGCCGGGACGGCACTTAGAAAAAATAGCTCATCTCTACATCAATGGAGTCAATGGAGCGGGGACTTATAACTTTATAGGACTGTTTACGTTCTATTGCTCATAATAGAAATGTGCTTGGCATCACAGTTATGATGATTTGCGTGTCACATTAGTCTTAATGTTATGATGTGTCAAGGTAAACTCCTATAGTAAACTCTTAAAGGAACAGGTCACATAATATGAAACATGTTACTTAAGTGTGCTTCAAATTATTATATGATGTAACAGATTTCACACATCTAACAGATCCAGCGTATAGTAATGTTGGTATACATTAGAGAATGCTTTGAATGTGTAACGCATGATCAAATGTCAATGTAGCTGTTTGTTTTCATGTTTACATGTACTTTGTGACCTCCCTCTTTTGATGACGTCCGCAATTGGACACTCAATAACATTGCATGTTTACATTATACACGATGCATTATAATCACTTCATGCTAAGTTATACACAGATCTATAATAGTTACTCATTTTTACATGATTGAAACATAATCAATAGCAAGTATCCTGATGGCATAAATTATGCATATGCACATTACAATTAGTTAATGTGAACATGTGACAATAACATGCGACATTAGACATGTAGCAACGTAGTTTTTCAACGTCAATGTCATGGTTGTATCCTAATGAGATGACTGAGTGTTGCGTTCAGAAGTGGTACATGATTTACACATTCCATAAATACTTGTGCATAAATGGTTGTACAAAGCTTAACGTTACATCATTGTCAAATATCATGATTGCCTGGTGAATACACATAAATAATCCTTTAATTCGTACTGGATACAGATTTGGAGTTAACTACTTGGATATGTTAATGTAACATCTTGCACTTCATCAAGTCACCTGACATCATCACATAGGTATTTAAAGGAGGCTAATTACCTGTGCATTGACAGCTACAGACCTGAAAATGATGCGAATGTTTATGAGACGGAGGAAGATTCTATTGGAGGAGAAGCTAGCTGAGGGTCAGGATGTCACAGGCCAAGGAAGGGACAGGGACAGAGACAGGGACAGGGACAGGGATGCAGAGAGGAGAGGGAGAGGGCAAGGAGATGAGAGAAGAGAGAGGAGAGAAGTTGTGCCTCGTCCTCGTTTGTACAGGGAGAGAACCATGTTAGATGGGATGAGTGAGGAGGAGATTATAAGTCGCTATCGTTTGAGTTCAGCAGCAATCTCAGCTCTTTATGAAGAGATACGGGGAGATTTAGATTTTGTGATAGCCAGAGGTCGTGCAGTCCCCGGGCTTGTTAAAATGCTGTGCTCATTACATTATCTTGCTTCCGCGTCATTCCAGACAACTGTGGGCATAGTGGGCGAGGTCTCGCAATCTACATTCTCGCGGGCCTTTACCCAGTTTCTATGTGCACTGAATAGACGCGCTAATAATTATATTAATTTTCCTACAGAGCACACAGAGTGGCTTGAAGTCAGGAATGGCTTTTATACCATAGCCGGGATACCATGTGTGATGGGTGCAATAGATTGCACCCATGTTGCTTTGATCCCGCCTAGTCAGAGTGAGCATGCTTACCGCAATCGTAAGCACTACCATTCACTGAATGTACAGGTGGTATGCGATGCCACGATGAAGATTATGCATGTGGTAGCCAAATTCCCTGGTTCCAGTCACGATTCCTCTATCCTGAGAAACTCATCAGTCTTCCATGCTTTCGAAGAAGGCTATTTTGGACCTGGTTGGCTGGTGGGTGAGTACATATTATGATGTGTTAAGAAACAACTCTAGTTTTTCTATGAACAGTTGAATGTAATAATGTTAACATAAATTGTATCATATTTGTGCACTCAGGATACGGAATTAGGCCGTGGCTGTTGACCCCGGTGGCAAACCCTCAATGTGAAGCAGAGGAGAGGTATAAAGTGGCACATATATCTACACGATCCGTCATAGAGAGGACATTTGGGCTTCTGAAGACATGATTCAGGTGTTGAGATAGAACTGGTGGGGCACTTCAATATAAGCCTGCTAAAGTGTCTGATATTATAATTGCATGTTGCATTTTGCACAATCTGGCACTCCGCAATAATTTAGAAACCGACATACGTCAGGGCTTGGAGGAGGAGCATCCCGTAAATTTACCAGCTGACACTGAGCAAACAGCTAGTGGTGTGGAGACACGTCGGAATGTCATAAACACATATTTTTCATGTAAGCAAATACATATATGGTCATAGTACTACATAGATGTATTAATTCATTGTAATGATAAATACATGTGTCCAAATACCATTCACTTAGGAAACAGATGAATATGGTTCTCACACCTTTCTCTTCTCTGCATGTGGCACTGGTATGTCATTCATCAACAGGTTGTATTATACTTCTTACCACTAAAAGGTGTTGTGTGTACGTGAGGAAATAATGTGTACTAAATCTATATTTTCTGTACATGCTCTTTGTGGTTATGCATACACAATAAACCTACTATGTCGATAGCCAATAGCTAGTGCAGTATGGTTACATACAATTTTTCTTTTGGAGTGTGACATGTGTGTCACAATGATGTGTAGACTATTGTGTATTTAAGATCATATTTGACGTATTCTATATTTTGTTTCATATCCCATAGAAAAGTGTCACTTCTGTGTGTTGCTTACCTTAATGAACATGTCATGACAATGATTTATATTCATTCATGTTTTCTTTTTCAAGGTATATCACTCCAATTTCTGCTCATGGTATGTATTTGAATTCACATCTGTCATAAGATGTGTAAACCTCAATACAGGTATAGTTACAGGATGTATAAAGAGAACGTACTGAAAAAGATGACAATTGAAATATGTCATTTCTGTATTGTGTCCGTGTATTTATCTACACTTGGTGGTTATTGTGCAGTGTGTTTTCAAATAATTACGTACATTACATAACAAGTCATTTTGGCAACGTAACAATATCCAGTCATGCACATGAGCGATGTTAACACTCAATGCATGTTTGTATGAAAATACCCAAATGTGTTAAACATCATTAACAGTGCAATGTATGTGATTATTTCTTCTCTCACTTCATCTTCATGTTGATTACTACATTGTCACATGTGTATGTATAAGTGAAAGATGTGTGTTGATTTGACGTTCATCTAACATTTGTCAAAATGTTAACACCATTCCAAAGTATAGTTCTTTGGATTCTCAACTTTTCCTAAATCATTCAACACAATGACAATGTAGTTAATAAAATGTTTATTTCATTCACGTTAGTTATCATTAATGATCATGATCCTTTATAAGTACTGTCAACATATGAACATAAATGAAGTAGACATTTGCATACGCACACATTTCAGCAAAATAGTGTGTGTGTGTATGTGTTTTAGTTTTTGTGTGATGCATGTATTTCTACCATAAATAATATAAACCAACATCATAATGTTGCTTTTATCATCGGCGTCACTTAGCTATGTATGTGTTGAACGTTTACTAATAACACTAAACTATAGTTACTCGTGTGAATTAAATGTACACACAAATGTTCATGGTTTAATGATCTGTACCTAACATTCATTAACTCATGCATGTTAGGTTACCACTACAACTTAGGTGATAATATAACATAAAAAGTTTCTATCACCTCACTATTGTTATTGTGTACATTCAGATACAATGTCTACGAGTTGTTATGTAGCATTCTTTTTACCAGCCTCAGTATGACTCTAACTCCATTCATATATCTCCATCTCTCCTTCCTTCACCACTTCTCTGTTCACATGAACTCCTTTCTTACCTGCGTCCTCTGACACCACACAGCTATATCCCCTGCACTAAAACACACCCCTACAAATCCTCCTCACACATTCTCTTTCTATCCATGCTTCTCCTCCTTGCTTCTGGGGATATCTCTCCCAATCCTGGTCCCTGTCTTATTCCTACATGCGCTCGTCCTCGCCTGCCAACTGCAACCTCTACTCCTTCTGGTGTCAACCCCTCCAACCACATACCCAACCCCTGCCACCCTCCCTCCTCTCTCCCTTTCTCCTGTGCCCTTTGGAATGCTCGCTCCCTCTCTAACAAGTTCCTCTCTGTGCATGACTTCTTTCTCTCTCACTCCCTGCTTCTCTTTGCTATAACTGAGACCTGGCTCACTCAGTCTGACTCTGCTCTGGAAGCTGCCCTCTCCTACGGTGGCCTTTCCTTCTCCCACACTCCGCGCACTGATGGCAGGGGTGGAGGCGTGGGGCTCCTGCTCTCCTCTCTCTGTCGTTACCGAACCCTTCCTATTCCTCCCTCTCTTGCTTTTCCCTCCTTTGAGGCTCACACTGTCCAGATTTTCTCTCCTCTCCCTGTTCATGTGGCAGTCATCTATCGCCCACCTACCTCTACTCATCCCCCTTCTGCCTTTCTCTCTCACTTTGAATCCTGACTCTCTTTCTTCCTCTCCTCAGACTCCCCTGTTCTTCTCCTTGGGGACTTCAATTGCCACATTGATAACCCCTCTCTCCCTTGGGCTTCCCGCTTTCTTTCTCTAACCTCTTCTTTTGGCCTTCAACAGTGGACTGCAGCCAGCACCCACAAGGATGGCCACTACTTAGACCTGGTTTTCACTAAGAACTTCTCTCTCTCCGATTTCTCCATTTCCCCTTTTCCTCTCTCTGACCATCATCTCATCTCATTTTCTCTATCTCGCTTCTCCCCTTCTCCACCTCCATCTACACCCCGGTTCTGCAGAAACCTGCGCTCTATTCACTTACCTGACTTTGAGTCCACTTTACGCTCCTCCCTCTCCTCTCTCAGCTCTGCTACAGACCCCGACAACCTGGTCAGGAACTACAACTCTGTCTTGTCCTTCTCTCTTGATCTACATGCCCCACTTTCTCTCTGCCGCACTCGCCCTTCTAACCCTAGACCCTGGTTAAATTCCCACACACGCATGCTGCGTTCCTCCACTCGTTCCTCTCAACGCCTCTGGAGGAATTCTCACACTCTCGTAGACTTCCTTCACTACAAATTTATGCTATCCTGTTTCAACTCTGCCCTCTCGCAAGCTAAACAAGCCTACTTTTCTGCACTAATCAACATGCACAAGTCTAACCCACGCCGACTGTTCTCTGTCTTTGATACTCTACTCAAACCACCCTCAGCTGCCTCTCCTTCCTCCATCTCCGCTCAGGACTTTGCTGACTATTTTAAGGAAAAGGTGGAATCCATACATCAGAACATCCCCTCTGTTTCTTCTTCCCATCCTACACCTATTCCTAACTCTCCTCCTGCCTTCCTTGACTCTTTTTCCACTGTCTCAGAGGAGGATGTGTCGCTGTTGATCGCCACTTCTCCCTCTACCACTTGCCCTCTTGACCCCATTCCCTCCCATCTCCTAAAACCTCTTGCTCCTACTATAATCCCTACGCTCACACACATTTTTAACTCCTCCCTCTGCTCTGGAACCTTTCCATCCTCCTTCAAACATGCATCCATTACTCAAAAACAGCAAGCTTGACCCTACCTGTCTTTCTAACTATCGACCTGTCTCCCTCCTGCCTTTTGCCTCTAAACTCCTTGAACGTCTTATATTCTCTCACTTGCTCCATTTTCTCAACACCTATTCTCTCCTAGACCCTCTACAATCTGGCTTCCGCACTGGTCACTCCACGGAAACAGCCCTCACTAAAATAACTGACGACCTCTATGCTGCCAAAGACAGAGGTCATTACACTCTGCTCATATTACTCGACCTCTCTGCAGCATTTGACACCGTGGACCACCCTCTTCTCCTTCACATTCTCCATACTCTTGGTATTCGGAACAAAGCTCTATACTGGATCTCATCCTACCTCTCCCATCGTACTTTCAGTGTCTCTTCTGCTAACACCTCCTCCTCCTCTATTGATCTCTCTGTGGGGGTACCCCAGGGCTCTGTCCTGGGACCTCTTCTCTTTTCTCTGTACACACTCTCTCTAGGTAACCTAATAACATCTTTTGGGTTTAAATATCACCTCTATGCTGACGACACACAAATATACTTTTCAACACCTGACCTTACACCTGCTATACAGACCAAAGTTTCTGAATGTCTCTCTGCTATATCATCCTGGATGGCCCTCCGTCGCCTTAAACTCAACATGGCTAAAACAGAGCTCCTCATACTTCCTCCCAAACCTGGCCCTACTACCTCCTTCCACATTACTGTTGGAACTACGATCATCCACCCAGTAGCCCAAGCACGCTGCCTAGGGGTCACACTCGACTCCTCTCTCACATTCGCCCCTCACATTCAAAACATTTCTAAAACTTGTCGCTTTTTCCTCCGCAATATAACAAAGATACGCCCTTTCCTCTGTTGCTCGACTGCTAAAACTCTGACTCAGGCCCTCATTCTCTCCCGTCTTGATTACTGTAACCTCCTGCTGTCCGGCCTTCCTGCCTCTCACCTGTCTCCCCTACAATCTATCCTAAATGCTGCTGCCAGAATCACTCTACTCTTTCCTAGATCTGTCTCAGCATCTCCCCTCCTGAAATCCCTCTCCTGGCTTCCAATCAAATCCCGCATCTCACACTCCATTCTTCTCCTCACTTTTAAAACTTTACACTCTTCTGCCCCTCCTTACATCTCAGCCCTAATTTCTCGCTATGCACCACCCCGACTCTTGCGTTCTGCTCAAGGATGTCTTCTTTCTACCCCCTTTTTATCTAAAGCCTTGTCCCGCCTTAAACCTTTTTCACTGACTGCCCCACACCTCTGGAATGCCCTTCCCCTCAGTACCCGACTAGCACCCTCTCTATCCACCTTTAAGACCCACCTTAAGACACACTTGCTTAAAGAAGCATACGTATAGCACTGTGAACATTCTGAACACATGATACATAAAGCTTGGCCCCCTGCAGACGCACTTACCAGAACTCCCTCCTCCTGTCTCTGTACGTTCTCCCTACCTACCAATTAGATTGTAAGCTCCTCGGGGCAGGGACTCCTCTTCCTTAATGTTATGTTTGTCTAAAGCACTTATTCCCATGATCTGTTATTTATATTATCTGTTATTTATTCGATAATCCACATGTATTACTACTGTGAAGCGCTATGTACATTAATGGCGCTATATAAATAAAGACATACAATACAATACAATTTACATTCTTTGACAAGTCACACGTGAGATTATAATATATAGTAGATTAATGTGTTTGCTGAGTGATAATGTTGGTTGCATATATCACATGGCAATACATATAATGTTAGTAGAAAAGAAAAAATATCAATATAAGTTCTAACTTCAGTGCTTAGCAACATCATTATGATAATTAAGTGCATAGTAAATATTTGCACAATAGGATAACATTATGTAGTGATTGTTAATCTGCGCACCAATCATTGACAGCATTGTTACATATTTATTATAATAGTTGTTCGCTAGTCATCACAATCATCTAATATAACGATTGGCCCATCTGAAATCATACATTGGTCCCATGTATTCATCCTCGACATCTGTGAAATACAGCAAACACATGATGTTCAAAGATGCCACATTTATCTATGTTTCAGCATGACAACGCTTAACACATCTCTATATGATTGTGGATATTCACGCATAAGTTACGTATATGTTTAAACTGCAAGGATAAAACTACAGATACAGAACTATCTCATTTTTCGAATGCGTTGCTGGCATTACTACTGATATGTTTGTTCTGGTGCCTGTATACATAATAATGTGCGCGCACAACGTCTGTTGCGCGCGCACGTCATGAATGTGTGGACTAAGTCTTAGCGCATGCGCAAAACGATGTGTACGCTGTGTGTTCAATACATGTCCCTCCATGGTGCTGCTAGCAGTACGCATATCATGGCTGAAAGTTATGATTTGGAAGCGAAACAAATTCACTTCTACACACGTACATATCTAAACTTTTTCAACGGACATGTGCCCACGGCCAAAACGGACGATCAGCCAATGAGCGAACAAAATACGTGTGACGTTATTTGAAGGCACCATGAAATGCACGCAAACACCCCTCCAACTGAATGAACATTGGCCTCCAGCGCTGTGCACGCACCGCCCCACCAACGCGCCGCACGCATGACACACTGAACTGACCGTAACAATAAGCTACGGGCACAGCCAATACTGTTTCACGCGAGCACGTTGGTTGGGGTGGGGCTTGCATCGGTAACCTTTTTAAGGACGCCTTGGGACATGACCACGTTCCCACGTCATATGTGGGCGACACTTTGTTTTTATATGTTGAATGCTAAACAATGAGGTGTGTGTGTGTTACAGTTAGTGTAACATGTTGAAATGATACTTTAAAAGCGATAATAATCTATGATTTAGGACTCCGTCACCAATATGTAGTAATGGTTCGTCATGTTGTATATTGTTATAGGAAATAATGTCTTTGTACACGCTACATGTAAGGCTGTTTGCAATGTTAAGCTGTATCCACTAATTTGGCTAACAAATGGTGTATATTATTAATGTACACATATATAATTTGAGTAAAGGCATAACGAAATTTGCATTTACCATTCTTGTAGAAGTCAAAACTGATTTGGCTGCAACAACTCGCTCCAGGAAGGCACAACAATATCATCCATGGTTGAGGCAACCGTTGAATCCTGAATCACACATATCTCCATGAGGCCGTCATATGGATCTGCAGTGGCTTCTTCAAACAAGACGTCCGGAGGTACTGTACGTACAGTTGTTGGTTGTTTTCACATCCACATTGGTATTGGCCATATAAGTTTTGATACATATCATAGTAGTTATGTCCATCTTGCATCTGGTCTTGATCAATGGAGGGTGCAGGTATATCAGCAGACGCGACAGTCTGTGCGGCTTCAATGTAACTGGTATTAGGCAAAAATATGCTATTTAACAGAAGATATGTTCCATGTTCCATGGTAAGTTTAAATGATGGCGCAACATGCCAGCATCCATATCGTTGATCTTGCCGATCATGGACACGCTCAAAACATTCATTTGCAAATAAAGTGAATCGTACAGAAGTTTTAAAATTTCGTTGTTTGTCAGGTTCTTGGTAGTATGGATATTTGTTTTGGATCAAGTCATAGATTTGCCCCATGGTTGCCCTTCTCTCTGGCGTTGACTCGATTGGTTCATAAATCAAAAATTTGTATGATTTACGTGGATGGCTGTGCAATGTGGAAGCTTCTGCCATTTCTTCTCTCTTCAAGTGTACAGAATCTAAGTTGAACGCATACGGATGTCTGCTGAATGTGTGAATAGTTATCTTCGCGGTTTGTTCCAAGGTTATAATACAACCTAACAGTTATACGCCTAGGTTTTCTCCCACAATAAATTTGTTACAATAATTGGCTGAAATTCTTTGTCTAAGATAACCTCTTTTCACAGGAATCGAAACTTGACTTTCGGCTTAGGCAATCAAAATGTGCAGAACAAGTTTACTATTTTAATTAAAATAACAATGTGTGTGAAATCAGCTACAGTGCTATGATGAAAAGATTTCGGCTTACACTTAGCTAAAATTAACCATACACAGACATCTCTCTCTTTGTCTGTTTCTGTTTTTCTCTCTCTCTGTTTCTCTCTCTGTTTCTCTCTCTTTCTCTCTCTCTCTCTCTCTCTTTGACTCTCTCTGTCTGTCTCTCTTGATATATACATATATATATATATATATATGTAGATAAATATATATGTTGATATATATTTATATATATCTATATACAGTGTTTGACAAATCACACAAAAATCTACTAGCCCAACCAAAAAATCTACTCACCCCTAACCCCGCCCCTAGTCCCGCCCCCAACCCCGCTTTAAAATAAAAAACATTTAATAAATTCCTAGTCAGAACAACATTCATTTTTGACATAAATGTATTTATTGTATTACATTATACTACAATTAGTCATGTGTGTGTGTGTAAATGCCGGATCTAACCTGATCCGCAGTCCCTCAATGTCCAGGTACCCTCATTC
>NC_134487.1:142414947-142487447 GCF_040206685.1 Ascaphus truei
TTGTAATTATCTTAAAGTTCATTACAGTTTTTAACATTACTGGGTGAGTATGTTTGAGGGCCTAATTGAGTCAGCTGTGTAGATGTTGTCTTTAACAGCAAACAAGGCCTCTTTGCAGCCATGAAGGCTGTTCATTCTGATTATATATATATTATATATAGAGTGCAAAACTAAAGGCATTGATATCTGTAAGCAGGCCTTGTTGTAATCATATTCTAAGTTAAATACAGCTGAGTGAATTAGGGGCTCACTCATACTGATACCATAATTGTAGCAAGTGTCCTAACATTTATATCTCATTAACACAAGGCCTGTTTGCTGACAACACTGGCAGATATATATATATATATATATATATATATATATATATATATATATATATATATATATATATATATATATATATATATCAGTTAATATATATACACACACACACAGAGTGTGTGTGTGTGTGTGTGTGTGTGTGTGTGTGTGTGTGTGTGTGTGTGTGTGTGTGTGTGTGTATACATATATAGATAGAGATACAGAGAGACTACAGATATATTCATACAGGTTTACAGATCTGTTATTGTAACCAAAAATCATACATGATCACATGCCAACATTATGAACTATGAAAGAAGATTAAGGTAAGTAATGTCTTAAAGAGTTAAGACACCAGAAAACATAACATTAAAATGTATGCTGCTATATGGGTACTTACTTAAAGTTGTATGTCAATAATATTAGTTGTCAGCAAACACTACATCTTCTGTGACAATAACTGATGTGAAGTTCATTACATGTGAATAGCATTTATTTTGCATGGCAAATGAAATTCTTCAAATGTATACATTATATGTGCTGCACCTCATACACTCATCTTCCATTCTTGATGATGACCTTGATGAGACAGGTGATGAGACATGTTCAGTGTCAGGTGACACAGGAGCTGCAGGAGCAACTATACAGAAGAATAACATCAGAATTTAATTGTCATGTGTACATAATTAACATGAAGTATCTGTAGTGGGTGTAGTTATGGCTAAATATCAGCATCACATAACGAAATGACAATGATATGCTTAGGCCAATCTGTATATTATCCATCTTTACATAAATGTACATGTGAACCTAATCGGCACATTTATTTTAAACATCATACAACATAAAATGTTCATGCAGGAATGCGTTGTAAAATTAAGTGTTCTGTTGTACATACACTGCAAATGTTGTGTAGTAAGCTAACTATAATAATGTACATCACTACCATGAAAGCAAAGTTGACTGTGCTTAGACTTCAGCACCTAATTGTGGAAATGTGTATGAATGTGTTTAGAGATCTGTCCGAACATTTAAGAGAAGCAGGTGTAGCGCTCAATGTGGCTGACACTCAGCAACACATGCAGTGTGTCGCTCACAGATGGTACTGGTGTGATAAGGTGGCGTATCTATAACGTTAAAAGAATATATGAGTGAACGAATGACTAACGTACGTTTTAATATATAGTGGACTTGTGGATGAAAGTATTCAGATAATTACCATTTCAAATGAATGTTATAAACTCTGTTCACCTTGTCAGCTTCTAACAACTGTAGTCCCTCTCCCAAAACGTGACACCACCCTGACCTTTTATTTCATTCTACCACCTGTAAGCCGTCCCACAAGACATGACCCTACCATTACCCTGTGATCTGGCTCTGTGCCCGACCCCACCCCCTCTTTTCACCTCTATGCTGTGATTACATATTAATTGCAGCTGGTTTCACACAACGGTACATGAGCGAAATAAAAATATGAAGTGAGCTACATATGAACACAATTAAATACCATATGGTACATGTTCCTATTTATGCTCACATTATACTACATGAAGCGAAAAAAGAGCTTTCATAAAACATAACGAAATTTGTTTGTGCAAATTATTTATGTTCGCCTTTGAATGCACAATATTCCATGCAAGACTTGATTAGGCAGTAATGGCCTGTTTATAGGTGTAACATAGATTATCACTAATATATATATATTTTATATTTATATATGTATATATGTATCGACACATACATGAAATAGTGAATTATGCATTTGTGTGCACAGACACAGTATAATGAAGTTATACATTACTGAGAAAAAAAATGACTGCGGGTGTGCTTTGTGGTTATGCATGTTAAACTATTGTTTGTACAAAGATTCACACATACAGTACATTCAGCTTTCAACTATAGGGCAAAGATGTTGAATGCTTTGTAAGGTAGAAGGTTGCAGTGTGTGTTATTTGGAAGATCATTACACATAATCCCTTCATGCAGGTCAAGTTGTGTATGTTTACTCATAATGATGTCATCCAAGATAGCTGAGCCAATACATAGATATATATATAATAATATACAAAACACACATAGATATATATATAATAATTATTTTTGTTTTTTTAAGACAACTATATATAAATATATATATATTCATTTGCATGTCAATTCCCAGAATCCCTTGCTGCAGTGGAAGTGCTGTATGCTGGGTGATGATGGGGAAAGGCGTGGTTGCAGACCTGCCTAAGACATGCAGATGAGCATACAGTTGTATTTGCATATTTGCTTTCCTGAGGGAGAGAGAGAGAGAGAGAGAGAGAGAGAGAGAGAGAGAGAGAGAGAGAGAGAGAGAGAGAGAGAGAGAGAGAGAGAGAGAGAGAGAGAGAGAGAGAGAGAGGTACGTATGCTTATAAAAACTATACGTTTCAGTGGAAATATAGATAAGAACTGTAACATACGACACGCATAGTACAGTAACATTTGTCACCTGGTGGAAATTGAGCCGAACAAATTCTGATATTTCTGTCACCTGCCAAACCCTCCACGACGACAGGAAGAAATTTTTCCCGCATCTGCTCCTCCAATGGAGTTAAGATTAGAGCTTGTTCTGGCGGCCCACCACCAGTGGCAGAAGCATGCATCCGTTGTGCTTGGATTTTTTTCTTTAAGTTTGCCCTGATATCATCGAATCTCTTCCGACAATTCGCCCGGTCCCTGACATGATTCCCACACGCAGACACAGCCAATGTTATTTGATCCCACGTTTCTTTTTTTGATGCTGAACTTGTCCACCCTTGACATACATACAAAATATATGACGTTAATTATTATTATAAAATCGAGCAGTTTCCGAAACTGCTACCTGTTCCAAGAGATACCAAACATGCTGGTTTAGGTTGAATATGTGTAGCACATGAGCATTTATGTGGAAACATACAAATCTAAGGAAGCTTGTATGAATATTGTATGAAGTTTGGTAAACTTTTTAGACTGATTGTTATGGTCGTTATAAAGCATGAAGGAATATGTGTGTAACAATTAATTTTAATTGATAGATATTAGAGAATAAGAGCTTGATATTAAGACATCTCACATGACCTAGGATAACATGTCTTTGAACAATCAATGCAAAGATAGACTTAGAAAAGGGGGGGAAGGAAAACACAGAGTGGATGTGTCTCCTAAAAGAATTCACTATAATGCACTCCTACTTAATTTAAAATGTAACTTTTAATATATTTTCATAAAACATATATTACCAAAAACGTCGTGTATTGTGCATTAAAAATAAATTAAATTGACAGTAACTAGCGTCTGTGTCAGTGAATGTGTGTTAGAGTGGTCTCAACCGACAATTGGTAGTAGAAGCTACAGGACACAGAACGCTGCTTAGTCAGGGTATAAACCCCTCTGGGGCACCTATGAGATCAGGTACACAAGTAATAATAAATAAATAAATAGACATGCACACTCAGTGACTAAGATGTGTCGTAAGGCTACAGCAGTCCTGCTTAGACTTGTAAACCACAGAGCACTTGAGGATGTTAATTATACATGTATTGCCATCCAGTATATATAAAAGTGCTACTGATAGTATAGTGATGGAGGGTGAATGATTCACAGCATAGTGAAACAAATGTTCACAGCATATTAATCATTGAATCATTCTACAGCACACTCCAAATGGTTAAATCATATAGAGAGCAGGCACGCTTGCACACTGAGTGTAGGTGAAGTACCCAATTCAGATCTACATAGATAAATCCATGAGACTACAGAACACTACATAAAAGCAGCTCCAAGTAGGAGACTGACAACATGGCGCGTCCAACGCGCGTTTCCCTCCAGCAAAGGAGCTTCCTCAGGGACAAATTTGTTCTGAGGAAGCTCCTTTGCTGGAGGGAAACGCGCGTTGGACGCGCCATGTTGTCAGTCTCCTACTTGGAGCTGCTTTTACCTGATCTCATAGGTGCCCCAGAGGGGTTTATACCCTGACTAAGCAGCTGTGTCCTGTAGCTTCTACTACCAATTGTCGGTTGAGACCACTCTAACACACATTCACTGACACAGACGCTAGTTACTGTCAATTTAATTTATTTTTAATGCACAATACACGACGTTTTTGGTAATATATGTTTTATGAAAATATATTAAAAGTTAAATTTTAAATTAAGTAGGAGTGCATTATAGTGAATTCTTTTAGGAGACACATCCACTCTGTGTTTTCCTTCCCCCCCTTTTCTGATTCACTTTTCAGTTCACAGTTTGCACCCACTTTTTTGGATTACCATTTATTTACTCATTATTTGCTTCAATTAGTGTGGTTTTGTGATCACTCCCTAACCCTAGTGTTTCTTCTCAAAGATAGACTTACCTAGTAAATGCCCATACAGAGAGTCATAGTGCTCCAAAATCCCTGTGACAAGAACTCTGTTTTCCTCTTCATTGAAACGAGGATTACGTGGCCGCTCCACACGTTTCCTCCGAACACGTGCAGCCCCAGAGCTTGGCTGCTGCTGACTGGACTCTCCTTCTTCCAATGGAAGAGACTCCAAAAGCGGCCCATCACCAACCACCCCACCACCAGACACCCCAGCAGCACCACCACCAGACACCCCAGCAGCACCAGCTGCAAACACCCCAGCAACACCAGCAACAGACACCCCACCAGCACCAGCAACAGACACCCCACCAGCACCAGCAACAGACACCCCACCAGCACCAGCAACAGACACCCCAGCAGCACCAGCAACAGAGCCACCAGCAGCACTCGCACTCACAGCAACACCACTCGCACTCCCAGTAACACCACTCGCACTCGCAGCAACAGCACTCCCCTGAATCCTACATTCACTCAGACGCGTACTCACACGCCTACCAGTACCACTCACACAGCATCAGTCTTCCCATGCCTTTCGGCCATACCTATAGCACTCACAAAGAACAGAAAAGGAATTTAAAGACAATCACACTGAACACTTACAAAGTGAAAACAAGACAAAGATGTTAACAAAACAACACAGGACAAACCTCTCACAATACACAACAACTCTCTCAGTCAATATGAAATATGTAAATCGCCCAGCTCTGTGTGTGTCTCTCTCTCTTTCTCTCCCAACAACACAGAGAATGAATAAAAATACAAGCTGCCTTTAAATGGGCCGCTCAATCAAAAACATGCTTGCTTCGGCAGATTCAGCAAGAAGTTTCATTGGTGAACCTAACACCACCCCGCCATGCACGCCGTTACACCTGTGTGTGATCGGCAAAGCATCGGCAGAGTGGGAACAACTGTTTTCGGCCTGATTCGGAAGTGATTCGGCACTTATTGCATACGGCGAGGGAAAATCGGCAGAATCATGCCGATAAGGAACACTTGGCGAGAGGACTTTTTCGGCGCTTACTGCATAGAGCCCTATATAACAGATGAGATCATATAAAGCTTGATACATTGGAACATTTATTGACCTTCCTGACAAAATAGAGGCAACGCAAGCGAATTAGTTTTGAGGCGATGGTGTAGGCTTTTCAATCATTGTAAAAGGAGATCATAGGTAACCATGTATTATTTGTCTTAACTCTGTGCCCAGGACATACTTGAAAACGAGAGGTAACTCTCAATGTATTACTTCCTTGTAAAATATTTTTTAAATAAATAATATAAATAAATATATTTTTTGGCTGTGAAAGACTATAAGAAGAACCCTCAAACTTATGAACATGCTTGAAATCTAGGAGGCTGAAGATCACTTAATTAATGCGAAGAATTATCTAACAAAACAACATTTCTATCATGTTCTTACAAGATGATAAATAGGACAATGCCTTCTTCCAAGAACAATTTAAGTAGTGATGATTAACTACAGTAATCATGACTTTTGATCACTGTTTATTCAGTTATATGAAACCATAGATATTGCCAGCAGTTTGGCTATTTTTTGCTATTCCTAATTCATAATAGACCTGACAAGGATTCACAACAATTACATATATATCTTTGTAACAATTGTGATCAGACAAAATAAATTATGCTAAACACTCTATGATTGTTAGGGTGCCAATACAGATATTCATTTTTCTCTCAAACAGCATTAACCACATTAAGTTTGATATCCACACATGTATTTTAATTATAACAATGCCACAGTGAACGTGGCATCCTTCCAAATATGATAGAAATTAAGTTAGGAGGTATTTCCTATATTCTGGCAATTCTGACAGATGTTAGCAATGGGTATAGCACTGCCTGCCAGGCACAGCACATATGACACTTTCGGGGCTGTCTTGTTTTACTTGAAAACTGCTTTCAAGCACATGGGACCAGTAGATCATGCTACAGTATACAGGTTTAGCTCATCACCCACTTTCGACAAGACAAGAATCAGGCTGCGAGATATGCAGCAGACTAGGATGATGTGAGATACGCAGCAGAATGTGGAGCTGAGAAAGACAAGTTCTCAGTGTGAAGCTGAGAGGAAAAGGCACGCTGTTGACCTAAGGCACCAGCTTGAATTTACACTAAGCTCCAGAGGGCAGCATCAGCACCAAGCAGCTAAGAGTCCAGCCATTCCAAACCCTGTGTAGAGCATTTCCAAAACTTGGAAAAAAGATGGAGACCTAAACACTTTCTTGCGTGGGTTTGAAAAAACCTGCAGGCAGCATTAGTTACCTCGCACAGATTGAACAAAAGATCCCTGGATGTCTTTTCTGAACTGCCTGCACACCTTCACAAGGATAATAAGGCCATCAAAACTGCATTGCTACACCATTTCAATATCACCCTTGAAATCTTCCCAATAAAGGTTTACTGGATCTCAAAGTCCATGAGCAATCTCTAACCCTATTCCCACCTGATGTGAAGGACAGAGGTCCTATGTCAGCCATGGAGTCTGGAAAACTTGCAGATTCTTACATGACTCCATGAGTTAATGAGGGGTCCTAGGATGGAAGGAGGGTAAATCTAGAGAAATCCCATGACCTCCTCCTGTTACACCTACTGTGGATTAATTTGGGGGTGCGGTTAGCATGCGTGGTAGAGGATAGGCATCTATGTTCTGCCTGCAAACAGCTGGGGAATATCTGCACTGCCTGCCCAGAAATGAAGCCTGCAACTGCCCTGGAGGGGATCGCCTCTCAGGAGCACACACAGAAGCCTATGTGGTATCTGGGGTGCAGGAAGACAGAGGTGCAGCCAGTCATGGTAGGTCAGAAACTCACCCAAGGACTGAGGGACTCAGATGCTACAGTTGTCCTGGTGCAGCCATTAGTGGTGGAACCTGAGGAAATTACTCCTGGGTGGATTCTGCATTTGGCAGTGGTTTGAGGGGGCCACCACCATTTGCCGTGTCAAAGGTATACTTGAATTGGGGCACTGGGAAGAGTGTGTGAGAGGTGGGAATAATTGATGATATTCCTGTTAATGTGTTGCTAGGTAATGATCTTGGGAAGATGTTTACCCAATATGAGATTGCTGTAACCCAAGAAACGTGGGGCCCAGGACAAACATTTTAAGCAGGGCCCCCCCATGGTATTGCGCGCGCCCCCCCATTTCACACCTCACGAGCCCCCTCTTCCCCCTTCCCATTTATTTCTCTTCCTTCTGTCTCACCCTCCTACCTCGCATGTATTTCTCTCCCCTGCTTCTCACTCTGACTCCCTCTTTTCCTCACTCACCCCCTCTCTCCTCTCCCTCCGTCAATTACCCCACGCTCACTCATTCCGCCCCCTCACACACAATTCCCCCACAAGATATATACCAAAAAACTTCCCACTCCAAAATACATTTAACCCCCCCCAAAATGCATACAAAAAACCCACCAATACAAATAAAAAAAACCAATACATATAACTACAGTACACACCAACACCCCAATACATAAAAATACCCCAACCCCAATACATAAAAAAGACCCCAACACCCCAATACATAAAAAATACCCCAACACCCGCAATACATATAAAAAATACCCCAACACCCACAATACATATAAAAATACTCAAACACCCCCAATACATATAAAAAATATCCCAACACCCCAAATACATATAAAAATTACCCCAACAGCCCCAATACATATATATAAAAATCAGACTGACCTTGGTGGCTGCAGGGGGGAGGCGCGGTGTGCCAGTGGCTGCAGGGGGTGGCAGTGCTGCAGGAGGGGGGCAGCGGCTGCAGGGGGTGGCGGTGTTGCGGGGGCCCCAATGCTGCGAGGGGTGGCAGTGCTCGGGGGTGTGGTGGCGGGACTGCGGGGACTGGCGGGATGGCCGGTGCTGCGGGGGGAGGGGGGCGGTACGGCCCGGTGCTGCGAGGGGGGGGTGGGATGGCAGGTGCTGCAGGGGGTGGCCAGCGGCTGCAGGGGGTGGTGGGACGGCCCGGTCAAGCGAGGGGGCTGTCCAGCGGGGGGAGGGGAGATGTCAGTACTGCACTTGACTTCTGGCACTGTTGACAGGGAGACCGGTGCAGGGTGCAGCGTTTTTGTTTTTTAAATTAAATTAATGTGCACGGCCGCGCAGGGGGCCCGGGCGGCCGGGTACCGCTGACCCACGGGGCCCGGGACACTAGTACCCTTTGTCCCCCCCTGTTGGCGGACCTGCCTCCCAGCCCTGCAGATAGTGACTGGGAAAGGGAGTTAGCTCTTGCAAAATAATAGGCTGTTTGTTTAATTGTGTGCTTCTTTAAACAGTATTGCTTAAAGCTACGGGCTGAATTAAAGCAAATGCTTTATTTTCCCCAAATATGTCTCCCTGTTTGTACCTCTGCACATGCAGACATACTGTATGCCCATCAAGTTAAACCTATGCTAAATTTAGACAACAGATACTTATCCTATATTTGTATTTACAGTATTTTGATCCAGAGGAAGGCAAACAAAAAACTCCAGTGAAACATCATCCACTGATGTATCATAAGGACAAAAATAAATCAGATTCCTCCCTGGATCAACATAGTTAAATTGTAGATGAGGTTGAGAAGAGACATACGGTCATCACCACCTGATTACCCAGGTGGAGTTGGTTACTTGATTAGTTGCAATTAACTTGCTTTCTGCTGGATTTCTCAGACCACTAGAGGCAGCTTTATTTAAACAGGGATATGTCCCTTTAACAGGCATATCCTTATATACCTTTCCTTTCTAAAAAGATGGCCAACATTTTTTTGAACATATCTATTCTACAGTGGTGACCTTTAACCTCCTGCGGCCGTTTCCCCCGCGATTTTTCAAATCGTGGGCAGATGCGGCATGTTTTCTGCTGTTTTTGGCACCACGGGTGCTTTCAATGTTAAGCGCCATTAGCGCTGTCTGCTCAATGCGGCTGACGCGCGGCAAAGTCCGTGACAAACGGAAAACATCCCCGAATTTTTTCGGGGATGTAGGAGGATAAAAGGGGCCGCAACAGTATATCCCATCACAGTCTCCATGAGTAATAAATTCTACATTATAACTGCCTTTACTGTAAAGAAATCGCCTTTCCTCCAACCTAAAGGGATGACCGGGTAATTTGTACTGCGCTTGGGATGAATAGTTCTATTGAAAACACCATGTGTTGACCCGAAAATATTTGTATACAGTTATCATATCCCCACTTACACACACCTTTTCTAATGTAAACATATCTAATTTAGCTAGCCTCTCCTCATAAAGCAGATTTTCCATCCCCTTTATTAATTTGGTGGCTCTTCCTGAACATTTTCTAGTTCCATAATGTATTTTTTATGGAGTGCTGCCCCAAACTGTACTCTATATTCAAGGTGTGGTCTTACTAATGCTTTATACATTGGCATAATCATGCTTATTTCCCTTCCATCCATACCCTTTTTAATGCAAGATAAGATCTGTTATGCAGTAACGTAAGTTACATTTTCTAATGTTCCCCTTTTCATTTGTAACTTGCGCTCACCACAAACTGGACGGGACCGCGAGGCTGAGGTGGGGATGTTAGTAGCCACCGACCTATAACCGCGTCCGGAGTGCAGAGTAAGGGTCGAGAATCTTTGTCAGGGTAGGAGAGGTCTGGGTTTTAGTAATACTTGCCATGGTCTAGGAATGGAGAAGGTAGAATAATCGTAATCCGTAGCTGTGATCAAGAAGAAGAGAATGTAGAATCATCATATCCGTAGCCGTGGTCAAGGGGTCAGAGAAGGCATGGGTCCAGGTACAAGTTGTGGTCAAAAATAGGAAGCAAGGCAAGAGTATACAGGGCAGCGGAAGCTTTGAAGTAAGCACATGAAAACATAAACATTGGTTTATGCTCAGCCAGTTTGCCAGAGGGTGAAGCAGCCAGTGGTGAAGCAGCAGGAGGCTGTGAGCAATCAGTCGTCAGACGTATGCTGTCCACTGATAGGTCGGAGGGGAATGCACTTAAGGTGTGGAGCAGCTGATGAGAGTAGTCACCCATTGTTTGTCTGTGGTCGCGTGGCACCTGCGTGTTGGTGGTGTGTGACGCGTGCTTCCCATGTTATCACGAGTCAGAGGCTGGGACCAGTGCCTTGTTTGTCTCCCTTCCAGGTGGTACGGCACCTGCACGCAGGTTGTAGCTGAGGTGAGTCACTCGTGACCTTGCGGGATGCCTCACGGGGGCGGGTTTAAGACTGATCCTGACAATGTTAGGAAACTGTCTGCATATATTGTACTGTATGTTTTGTATTATTCTTTTTCTGTAACCTAAGCAGTGTACTACTTATGTATATTAAATCTAAAATGCAAAAAATATTGTATTCAGTATCTTATTGCTTTAGATGTTAAAGGCCTATACCTAAGTAGATGGTGTTAACCCATCAAAACCGATCCCGATTGGGGGCTGGCTACTGGTTGTGTCCATAAAAACAACACATGGGCCTGCAGCGGAGCTGGAGCTGCATGCCCGCTACTGGGTGAAGCTCTGTCAATCAATGTAAGTTCTACATTTTTTATAAATTTGAATACATAAAGTTGCTATTAAATAAATTATTTAGTTTTTTTCTTGCGCTTCTCTCTTTTGTGTTTCATGTACTTTATTGGCCCCGGTGGATCACGGGAGTGAGTGGGAGCAGCTGAAGCAACCTTTACTTGGATTTCCTGTGGAATCCCTATCAACGCTGTCTCACTTGTACATTTTTATAAATAGGATCTACCTGGAGGGTCATGCAGGGTCATGCAGATATGGATGTAGCCAGGTTCCCCTTGGTGCCCCCTTACCTCAGCGGTGTACGGGTGATCAGCGGCACTGCGGGGGCTGTGTGCAGACAGGGAGAGGGAGCTCCGTTGCTCCAGAGCTCCGCGGCGAACGCAGAGGCAGGGCGTCGCCATTACAGTATTACCATGAGCTCCTGATTAGAACCAACGCTAAAACCACCCTAACACCTGTCACTAGTTTTAAATACCTGGGCTTATGGTTTGACTCCCACTTAACATTCGGGATGCACATTGATACCCTGACAACTAAGACCTATGCCAAACTAGGGGTACTTTACAGGAACAAATCCTCCCTAAGTCTCCTGGTCAGAAAGCGTATTGCACAGCAGATGCTAATGCCAATTATTGACTATGGAGACATAGTATATAGCTCGGCTCCTCAAACCCACCTTAGCAAACTTGACACCCTCTACAATTCAATTGGTACCCAGCTACCTGAACAAGCTCCTCACCCCTACCACATGCAGTACCTATCACCTGAGATCAGACTCCAAAAAACTATTCATGGTCCCAAGACTCAACAAAGTATCCGGACGTTCCTCCTTCTCCTTCCGTGCACCCCAAAACTGGAACAACCAACCAGAGACTCTCATATCCACCACCAGTTTAAGTTCTTTCAAATCTAAGGCTGTCTCACATTTTAATCTGGTCTGTAACTGTTTCATACGCCTATAATATATATTTTCTTTAACTGTGCACGCAATATCTTGTATATAATGTATACCCTGTTCATTAATGTAACTGTATTTGTAACCATGTATTATTTTGTTTTACTCTGTGCCCAGGACATACTTGAAAACGAGAGGTAACTCTCAATGTATTACTTCCTGGTAAAATATTTTATAAATAAATAAATGCATGCGCAGAGTGTGTGGAAGTTGCGGCGGCCATTTGGGGAAAGGTGCACATGCGCAGAACCATAATAGTAGCGACTGCCATGTTGTACATAGCTCCGCAGAGGAACTACACTCCCCAGAGTGCTTTGGGGCATATACCCACGTGGGCAGTGTTAACCAATAGGATTCCTCGGATCCTCTGAGGAGCGGATTGATACATTTGGCATGCTTAGAGCACAAGGAGCAGTTGGAGCCACGACAGAGAAGGGAAAGGTAGGGTCTTGGTGTCAGTGGCACCGAGATTAGGCCAGATTACTCCCCCCCCCCTTAGGTCCAAGATAGGCCCCACTCACCAAATAGATTGTGGCAGCTTCAAGAAAAGCCCCCCCCCCCCAGCTAGGGACATTTCACCAGTAGCCTGATAATAGTAGGCACCAGCGATGACGCCACATGGTGACTCACGGCCTGTGGCCTGGGACCAGACCACCTGCATCATTAAGAGACTGTAAAAGGTGAGACTCTCCTACTGGAGTTTACCCAACGCAGAGGCGAACGCCTTCGTGGACGACGACATCACTAGATCAGTGGATCCCTGTTGCAACTCGGCCACACCGGGTACTGGAATACCCTGCAGGTACCTCAAAACAGTGCACCAACGATTCACGGGTAGCACTACCATACATTTGGGTGGGCCTTGACATTGGGGAAAAATGACATCAAGGAATTGGTGCCAAGTACCCTTAGTAATGTGGGGACACTCATTTGGTGTATTGAAGTTGAGTGTGCTATAATATATATATGCTGTGAGGTATAGGTTGCGTTATATATGTGTTAAGCCGTTATTACATTCTTGTGGTGTGATTATTATTAGTATTGGTTCCTTTGTGGGGATCATCCCACTGCGCTGGGATCCCCCACAGGTGGAGGCGCTGCACCAAGGCGGACAAGTGACACCCCAGGCTCCCAGTGGCGGAGGCTCAGGACTTCTGGTGGCCAGACAGGTAACAGCAGTACCGGTAGTCCCTTTAGTCAGGGGAAAAGAGGGCTACATGGACATAATGTGCAGGTTTGAAAAGGCAGGAAATAATATTGAAAGAATACCTTTCCATGTAGAGCAGGAATGTACAACATTGATTCACTGGATGATGCAATTATTTATATCATTTACCTACTGGTCTTACGAGCCCAATAGAAAACAGTAGGTGGTCCAATCAAAATGACAGAGACAGCACACCACAGCAAGTGGGAGAGAAAAGATGACATGAAGATGAGAGCACTTCGCAAAGTACTTCAACATTTTTTTAATATTATTTGCTAATTTCTCCATATTATTGATACGCGGTAAAAAGGATAATTCTGACAATAAAATGTATGGAGTTTGTGATTAGATTCTTATAATAAAGTATAATTTAGTTGAAAGGTTAATACTGCAAAAAGTTAATCAAAAGAAGCAGTATCATTAGAGGGAAATATGCAAAAGAGAGCAAGGTGATTTCTCCAGGATTATCAAAAAACATATTCCAATTGTGGGTAATGTAGTATGGCCACAAGAACCTGTCTCCTCGTTTGCATTCCCCATGTTATAATATGAATGCATTTATTAGTACATTGAGGATATTTGAGTGTTTCTGTGTATTTATACAGTGTGCAGTAAAGCAGCTTTTAAGAAGCAATCTACAGTAAAAAGGACAAATAATTCTGATGAAAACACTTTGACCTCTGGCAGGGATTCTGGCCGCTGGATTCTTTCTAACTATAAAGGCATTCGTTGTACATGGTGTACAAAATTCTTTCCTGCAATTTAACAGGGAAACAAATTGATGAGAAACGAATATATGAAAGGCTTTTGTCCATGATCCAGCTAAAAACACAAATCCACCTTTAATGAGCAAGTAGTGTCTTGAAAAGAACAAGAAATAATTTAGTGCCTAAGAGATCAAACACGGAGGGGTGGGTAATTTTCCTAAAGCTTTGTATTTTCACATCTGTGAAAGTTTAAACCTAATTGTAAGGTTAAGACTAAGGCAACAAAAACTAATTTTATAAAGTGTAGCTAAGAACTCAATGAGAGTTTCATGGCTGTGTGGGTGTGCAGGTGCTTGCAAATCTTTATAACAGGGAGTAGGTTATAGTTGTACTGTATAACTTAATGATCACTTCTGTATTGGAAACTCCGTTTCCATAGGAAAGAGATCTGATTCTTGTGTATGACATTCCTATCTTTTTTTCTGGTGCCCAGTTTATTTTCTATCTTTATTAACAACCTACTGATCCTTTTCCAATATCCATCAACTTATTACATAGCTCTAGTCCTCAAGAGCCACCAACAGGTCAGGTTTTTTCAGACTGACACTTAATTGACCAATAAACCCAATTTAAAATATCACTAAGTCCACTACCTTGTGTGTGTGTTGCCCTGAAATCCAGGCCTGATGGTTGAGTTTGAGGACCAAACTTGGGGAGCCCTGAATTTTTTTAAGTTTTACCACTTGCTTGTTTTTTTATTTACATGGGTAAACTGAACCACAGATAGATTTGCCCAGGTTCATACATAATGTCACAGGCCAAAGACAAAATTGAAGTTACAGTATAGCTATGATTTAAAGTCCCCAAGATACAAAAGCCCAGGAAAAAGGGACAACAGAAATGGCATAGGATTTATTTAAGCCAAAGTTCCTATTACATTCAATGTAATTTCTTTTTTTATATATAAATCTCATGCAGTTTTTTTGCTCCAGTTTTGCCCTGAATTTGCTGCTGGGAGGCTTTGATATATAACCCCCTTTGTTAATTACTGTGTCTCATACCTTCCACAATGTCATGCCTATTTGTGTGGTGTTGCCCAACTATAGACAGCTAGTTTTATCATTGCTTCTTTCATGGTTTCAGGAATAAGTCATTTAAGAGGAGGTAAGTGGGAGAAATGTGACCCTGAAATATTTGCCTGGAGATGTCTTCTCATACTAAATATAATATCTTCACTATTATGGCAGCTATGCTGTCCCAACAGGATATAGGCAGATGTGGTGGTGGTGGTGGTGGTGGTTTTTGAAAGTTCTTCTGTTAAAACATCATATAGTCATCCTTATAATGAAGTTCAACATCTACCTATACATGTCATGCTACAGTAGCTCAGAATCTGTGTGCACTAGCAGCATATGGAAAGTAGTATACCCTTTCACAGGGCCACTGACATGTCTTGGGCCCAGTGGCTGCGGGAGGCCCGGTCAGCCGGTACTGGAAGTTGGGCCTGGCATTCTGCATTAAGCTGCCAGGTGGCAGGCCTCTGGTTGCCACTGCCGGGCCCCAGCTCTTGGCTCTCCCCAGCTGCTGCCTCACTCCATGCCGGGCTTCTCTCTGCAACTGGTGTGCACCAGAAACTTAGCCTGATTTCTGGGTGCACCCAGCTTCCAGCTCGCACCAGTTGGAGAGAGAGAGGGAGGATGTGTGAGACAAACAGCTGAGGAGAGCTGTGGCCCGGTGACAGCAACAACAGGCTGGGCCCAGCTCTCCTCAGCTGCCACCTCATCTCACGCTGAGCCTCTCTCTCTCAAACCTGGGTGTACCCAGAACTCAAGCTCACCTTTTGGTGTGCACAAGCTAGAGAGATAGGCCTGGTGTGGGTCGAGGCAGCAGCTGGGGAGATCCAGGGTCCGCTGCCAAGCAGAGGAACAGTAAGTGGTACGTGTATTTGTGGGGGTGGTAAGTGTATTTGTTGGGGTGGTAAGTGTATATGGGGTGGTGGTAAGGGTATTTGTGGGAGGGTGGTAAGTGTATTTGGTGGGGAGGTAAGTCTATTTGTGGGGGTAAGGGGATGGTTATTATATTTGGGGGGTGTTACGTGTATTTAGGGATGGTGTAAGGGAGTCAAAGGGTTAAACTGCCTTTACAGGGCAGGAAACTGCACTGGTGTCGGGTTTCCTACCTGAACTGGGAGGTGGAGGTAATTAAATCCTTATTGAACAGGGATTTATAAGACAGGAAGTTGCTTGCACAAGTAGGACTGTTTTTCCCAGCAAGGGAAGAGATCGATTTTTCTCCCAGCCAGAAAGGATGCTGGCTGCTCTGGTTCCCCAGCTTTGCAGGAAGCACGGCTGCTGGGACCAGCTGGGACCCCACACAAGACATCGAATACTTCACGTTGGACACAGCCCTGCTCAACGGAACCGACATTCCCGAATTTATAGAGGGAATGACCTGTAGCCCTGGTATGGATTCGCCAGCACCTAAAAGGTAATAACTCTTTGGCAATATACTGTATGACTTGTGTTATTGTTATGATCTGGAAGTAGGATAGCTACCAGGTGGATAGCTAGGGACCTGCTTGTGTGATCAGTTTCCCTAACGGGAATAGTATTTTTTTTGTTTTGCTTAAAGGGACAGGGTGCCCATTATTTTGGTTGGTGGTCTAATAAAAACCACTGCAGATTTATTTTTTTTGATGGCTGCAAAATGGGTGATTTATGCCTTTTTCGCCCACTTATCGGGGCTTACAGAATAGCAGTAGGCATTTGGACGAAAAGGCCTCGATAAGTGGGTTATCGAGGCTTATAGAATAGGCACTCTAAGAGTGATACTAAGTTTTATAATGAATTTGTAACACTGCTTCAGCATAACGTATAGGCAACAGCATAACTCCTCCTTACAGCGGGGTCTATGCAGAGGCATCCTTTGCATTGCTTAGGCAACAAAACACTTAAAAGGGGCGGTCCAGGATGCCTAACACGCCCACCCCCGGAAGAACACGCCCACCCACCCTCATTCGCTGAAACGTACGTCGGGTGTACAGACCAGCTGTACTGCACACAGAGCTGGTGCTAAGCAAGCGTGATCTAGCTCCTCCAAGGGGAAATTTAGACAGCAGCAGGAAAGACAGAGTGAGCGCTAGCCATGGTACTAGCTATAAGACGCTAAGCTGATGCAGGACGGAGTGACCCCGCTTCCACTTTCCCTGTGAGCTCACATTATCATTTGACCTACTGTAGCTGTTGAATTGTTGTACCTTAAACATGGTACCACTATCTAACTCTTTATTCAAACTCACAAGCACTGTCTCAGCAGAACACACAGCGCATGAAATCAGGGGCTGTCAGACATTAAACCCTTCACTGAGTAACTCACCTCTAAGGGATCCTATTGAACAAACACTTCCTATGACCATACCTAGAGCACTATACCAAGTTTGCACCTAGCCCTCTAAGTGTCTAATACACTGTGTGTCTCTTGTGCTTTTTACTGCAGCCAAGAACAACAAACAGAAGACAGACCAATCATTCAATTAGTATACAGACTGAACATTTCCCCAGTGGTTTAACTAACTCTGCAATAACAAAGGGTCTTGCTAATTATCCAATAAAGAAGTGTCCTGCCGGCAGTGAGTTCATCCTCTGAAAGCGCGAACATTTCTATAGATAGAATATCTGCAAATCAGGACAGTTAAATCGATATTAACTCCACTTTCCAAGATTGGGAACAAAACAAGACAATAAGCGTACTGCTGCGGCACATCTGAGTCTAACTCATCGCCGTTTTTCCCTGGCTTTTTCCTGGAATGCGACGCACTTCACCTGGAGCCTGCCGCATTCATTTTGCATTCCCAGCCACGGGTCATGCGCAGTTGACGCACGGTTGAAGCGTTTATTGAGAATGGTTTGGATTTAACAGGTTGCAATTCTTCGCGTGTCCGCCAGATGGCAGATATTCATGAATTGTAATGCGCATGCGCTTCAGTAATGTGTCGACTTGCAGGTGTTTCGTTTAAAAAAGATACCACAGTGTGCTATTGTAACTTGGCCTTGAGACTGAAGCAAGAGGTTGCAAAAATGTATCAATTTAGGCTTTTCATATTAAAGAAAGACAAAGACCAGTTCCGGTTACAGTATTCTCCAGAGACCCGCCCGCCATGAGTGTTCAAGTGCAGCCAGTTTTCCACAAACCCGTCAGAAGTTACGCGTATTTGATATGGGCCGCGATTAATGCAACAGATGATAAGATGGCAACAGTTGTTCAAATTTATCAGTATTTTATCGAAAACTATGACTTTTACAAATTTTCACCAGCTCCTCATACGTGGAAGCGTGCAATAAGGAAAAGGTTATGTAGCGACCCCTGTTTTTATCGTATTGAGCCACAATTTGTTGGAGGGTATTGGTGTGTATCATCGGCTTTTTCCTGTATCTATGATCATGCAGACGACAAAAGGCGTAGGGCCGTGTTAAAATCAACTAAGAAACGACAGTCGCTGCCAAGCAATGCACCAGCACCGGCTTCCAATGACGGTCCCGCAGTCAGTGACAACCCTGAGCCTGAGCCGGATTTCGTGTGCAGTTTCGATCAAGCTTGCATGTACCTAAGCAATTTCCAGCCTCATCAGCTGACTACAGGTGGACTAGTCCCGCTGCAAACTATCGACGTGGATGATCAAGAACGCTGGACTGGCAGTGGACCGGCGCCGGCGCCTGCTGAATGGGAAATTCTATGGTGAGTATTGTTGCCGTATTATTTTCTGTGTTTTTTTTATTTTGACAATACAGTATCAATATCGGTGCGATTCAAAAGTCAAGCGATCCCCCTGTAAGCAATATTATTGGCTGAGCGGCTTCTACAGTGCTGTACTGCAGATACTGAACTATTGGTGGAACGCTAGGCGCATGCGCATTGGAACCTTCTTGAAACGCATACAGTATGCGTATTATTACATCGACGGGAGGCGCATGCGCATGTGAACAGGAAACGCCCCCCGAGAAAATTATTGGTGGGACTGGTTGGGAACTTCTTTAGACCATTACAGTAAAACTTTTCTTTTTGTTTTTCCTCAGAAAAGAAAACGGCTAATGGAGGGATTTCGATGGATAATATCGCTTTGTGTAACAATGCCTGCACATTGCTGAATCGGATTTAAAAACCCACGTACCGGAGTCTACAGTTTAGTGGCTGATGTACACTATGCTGATGTTTTGCGGCCGTACAGTATACAATACTTTATAAACAGTATACTGTGTAATAAATCCGAAAAAATAAAAACTATGCATTTATTCTACATGTACAGTATTACAGTACTGTACATACAGTATGTGTCTTCTATACAGTGCCAGTACATACAGTACACTACTGTACTGTATGTCTTCTATTTTTTTTAATACTCTTGTACTGAGCATGCCTACAGTATACAGTACAGTGTGCCTGGACAGTAGTGTACATTCTAGAAACACTGTATTTTGTTACAGTAGCAAAGGAGCCAATGGAACAATGTAAAACAAATCAACATGTTCTTTTATTGGTGGAGTAAATACAAAAACATTTATTTACAAATACTGTACAATGTAGAAACATTTTAAGTACACAGCAATTCAAAACATCAACAGATGTATGGTTTACTGCTACAGTTGTGAAAACATTTATGTATAGAAAGTAAATGTATGGTTTACAGTCACATGTTTTAAAAACAAATTCTTTATTCATAAAATATACAAACTGCAACATCTCCTTTATCAAAGAACGGCAAGTCAAAACATATACAGTGGGATTGTGTGCAAAGCAGTCTGCACCAGTACAGTCCTCGAGGGCAGCAGACAGGCCCGGTTTTCAGGACAACCTTGAAAACCATGCCTGTTTGCGGCCCTCAGGGACTGGAATTGTGCAGGTCCTGTGTGTGTGTACAGCAAGTTAAAACATTTCTGTCTAAATACAAGTTAAAAAACACACAACAACATCTTCTTTATTTAAGTACAGCAGGTCAAAACATGTACAATACAGTTCAGCACAACAGTATGGTCTTACCTGTGATTACAAAAATTCTTTATTCATAAAATACAATATACAAAACGCAACATCTACTTTATTAAAGAAACATACAGTATACAGTACAGTGGGATGGTGTGCAAAACAGTCAGTCAGGCCTGCACCACTACAGTCCTCGAGGGCAGCAGACAGGCCCGGTTTTCAGGACAACCTTGAAAACCGTGCCTGTTTGTGGCCCTCAGGGAATGGAATTGTGCAGGTCCTGTGTGTGTGTACAGCAAGTTAAAACATTTCTGTATAAATACAAGATAAAAAACACACAACAACATCTTCTTTATTTATGTACAGCAGGTCAAAACATGTACAGTACAGCACAGTTCAGCATAACAGTATGGTCTTACAGTTCCCGTGATTAATCCAGAAAGTCCACCACATTGTCTGTCCATAGTCGATTCCTTGCATGGCGCAAAACACCATTAATGCAGTCTCGAACGCCTTTCATTACAGAATCTGTAATTGGATAAAAGCGCTGCATTTCATCCAGAATGTTGTTTCTGAAATTGGCAGGAAGCGCCTTTTTTACGCGATTTCCGTCGTAGTTCACTTTGAAGGCCCAGTCGCAGTACAACGAGTAGGGAACATGGTGCTTAAAAAGTAACAAGGCATACTTGTGGGGTGCACCCGCACTCATCACCCTATTCTTCTCCCTAAGCGCCGGTGTCAGATCGCGCAGGGTGATGTCGGGCACCGTATCGATGCGAGTGAATGTAGGTCTTCTGCGAGTGGGTGTGCTTGAGGCGACGGGCGATGGTAGGTTGTCTGGGAGGAAGCTTTCCTCCGGTCTTGGTCACCGTGTTGTCTCCTGTCGTGGTCTTGATGGGGTTGTCATGTCCTCCTCAACGGCATACATGTACACTACATCTTCTGGTGGAGGGTGCGCGCTTGGTGATGGAAGGGGGTCGATGCTCCCATTCATCACATCCATGTCACCCCCCTGCTCCGGCGTCGGGGAAACAGGGGCATTAACACCGAGCAAACAATGTATACCCACTATGTCAGTCTCTATCTTCTCCATCCGTCGATCAATCCGTTGATCCATATCTAGCACCCGTTGATCCATATGTAGCATTGTCGCCAGAAGCAGATCTATCTTTGCTAGCACACTAGAGTTCCCGGGGAGATCCACACTTATCCCATTCAGCATCCGGTCTAACAAGCTGCTAACTGTGCATGGCGTGAGGACATCTGGGTGGATAGGTGCAATGGAGGATGAGATGGGGGTTCCATGGAGAGAAGTGGCAGCGACATCGAAGAAGGGTGGAGGAGGTGACCTGTGGATATCCTGTAGAGGAGAAGCGGCAGCGTCGACGAAGAGGGATGGAGAAAGTGACCTTTGGATTTCCGGGCGAGAAGCAGAGTCGTCTAAGAGCAAAGGAGAAAGTGACCCATGGATTTCAGAGGCGGCAGCATCGTCGGATAGAACCGGAGAAGATGGCCTGTGGGTTTCCGGGAGGGCGGCGACAGCGTTGAGGACGAGGGGTGGAGAAGACGGGCTGAAGATTTCCGGGACAGCGGCGGCAGAGTCGTTGAAGCGTATGGGAGGTGGTGGTCTGCGGGTTCGATGGGTTGGCTGCCAATCGTTTTGCGTTGAGAGTACATCACTGTATATCTTCTTGACATAATAAGGCTGACGTCTATAAAAACCTTTAGCCTTTGGGGTCAGCAGAAGGTTTTCTTTATTGGCCTTAGCCTGTCACTTTTGCTTTGGCATGGAAACGGCAACCGCCTTTCGCTTTTTCTGCCTGACAGGCACGGCAGAGGAGAGAGGGTTCCTGCGTCCGTAGAATCGGGGTTGCTCCATGGAAGCAGGTGGCACAATGCATATACAATACAGACCGGCGCCGTAATAGTCCAAAAGGTGAAGCAAAGTCCAATGATGACAATGTCTCTTTGACTTCTATCTGCAGAAGTATAGGGATGCTCCAACTTTCTTAAAGATGTTACTCCACATGTGTATCAGGGAGAAAAACAAAGAAAACACATCATAGTGCAACACAGCTGATACTATCAGTTAAAGTATACAAAACAAAACACACAAACAAGACAAACACTACATATAACAAGTAAGGCTGACTATAATAAAATGAGAATTTATTAACACATATATAAATGAGGCAGATGCGGGATCCGGTGTGTAAAAGCCAGAATCCTACTTACAGGACTGCCACAGATCATACGCAGAGGTTTAGGATATATCTTGTCTTTGCTGCTGCTCCGTCGGAACACGTGACCTCCCAGGGGTTCCTTCCTTTGGTGACCGGAATTGCGTCACTCTCCGCGACACCGGAGCTTCTGGGGGCTCGAGCTCTCTCTTCCTCTGCAATTACCTCCGAATTCACCTTTCTGGGAGCATCAAATGAGCAACAAAAACGTCCTCTGCAAGTAGAGTCTGTGTCTCACGTCCTGCCAAGTATCTGCCACACTGCACAATAAATCTACCAAACGGCCCAACGCATTTCGTGCGCATGCTCACTTCTTCAGGGTGGCACAATGCAGTACAGTATCTGGACAAGGGCAAGTTCAGATAAAGATCATCGAGTGGTGGGCTATGCAAAGTATGTAACCTTTTATGCATGGCGGCGAGGTACAGGTGCTGAAAGTGGGCGTACTCTAATGTGAGCGAATTAAGGAGATGTACACGAGCGGACACCGAATTGCTGCTATCCAACGCTGGTTAGCTACTTCTGGCCTCGTTGTGCCAGCAACCACCGTGAGCTATCATGCACACGGAAAAAACAGAGAAAGCAAAAGGGCACCAAGGGTTACTAACGCGTAAGTATATTTATAAAACTTTGATAAAAAAATTTGATCCAAAAATGTACTGTACATCTACAGTACTGTATCTAATATTTTTATTTTATATTACAACAGTATATATGTTTTGTATATTTATATTACAACAGTGTATATATTTCGTATATTTATATTTATATTACAACAATGTATATATTTTGTATATTTATATTTATATTACAACAGTGTATATATTTTGTATATTTATATTACAACAGTGTATATATTTTGTATATTTATATTTATATTACAACAGTGTATATATTTCGTATATTTATATTACAACAGTGTATATATTTCGTATATTTATATTACAACAGTGTATATATTTTGTTTATTTATATTACAACAGTGTATATATTTTGTATATTTATATTTATATTACAACAGTGTATATATTTTGTATATTTATATTACAACAGTGTATATATTTCGTATATATTTATATTTATATTACAACAGTATATATATTTTGTATATTTATATTTCAACAGTTTTATATTGCTGCATACTGTATTAATAGAACAATATATTGTATCCTCTTGATCTACTGTCTCTAATTTTTTTACTTACCGAAATGTTTTTCTTTACATTGTAGGGAGACAACTCTTCTGGTGGACAAAATAAGTGAGGAGAATGATGAGAGGAGTGCATTAAGGGTCAAATACACTCTGCAGGAAAAACACAATCTCGCTGTATCCGAGACCAGCATAAAGAAGATGAGACGCAGCATTGGATGGAAATATGGACGTGTGAGGTTAGTACTGGACAGTACAGGAGTGTGACAGGGTAAATAAAAGCCACCAGTTATATGCCTGGAAAACCTATGTCTAGTCTGCAGTGCAGCACTGACTAGGTTAACTTCAGCTGGGAACCTCAGGACAATTAGTTGGATCCCAGCTGTCTAATGAAGGTGTGTTAAAACCCAGGCTGTAGACACATGGAGCTGTTGTTGATGAGAGAGGAGTAAGAAGTAAAGAGATTCCTGAAAACAAGGTCTGAGTAGCAAGGTAGTTGTATTGTGAACTGTCTGTCCCCTGCATAGAAAAAGGGTAGCTGCCTTATATGTGAAATGTCTGCTAAAGAGAAACTGTTTTGTTTGGTTTGCTGAAGAAAAAGCCATTTTCGTTTTTGCTGATGGAAAGCTATTTTTGTTTTGTGTGCTGTATATCTTTTAAGGCTGAATAAATAAGCCCTGTCAAGAAAACCACGTGTGTAGTTGCATGTACCCTGCAACAAGGAGGTAAAAGTGTTGTTTAGGAAACTGTACTGTACCGCTAAAATTATTTATTCCTTGTCATTACAGAGCGTACCCCATGATAAGGGATGCAAACAAAATCAAAAGAGTGGTCCAGGCCCAGGCATGGATCGACAGTGGGGAAACTTTCCAGGATTGCATCTTCACTGACGAGTCTACTGTGTCGCTGGAGAGATTTGCAAGCTTTGCATTCCACAAAAAAGGCCGCATATATTTGAAGCCGTGGCCAAAACACCCCGTGAAGCTGCATGTGTGGGGTGCCAACTCTAGGCGTGGACCAGGATGCATTGTCATCTTTGAAGGTAAAATATATGAAATATAATGTAGCCTTATGCACTGTACTTTACTAGTGTAGCCTTACTGTATGCACTGTACTGTACTATTGTGCAGTTTTTTGAGTACTTTTCTTTTCTTGCTATAGGAATCATGAATAAAGCTTTCTTCCAAGACAACATTGTCCCTGAGTGCAATACATCACACGCGAGCTCCCAAATGGTCACCGCTTCTACCAGGACAACGATCCGAAGCACACCGTGTCAACAGCGCATATCCTTGAGCGCGGTATCAACTGGGTGAAGACGCCAGCGCAGTAAGTGCGGTAACCGTGTCTCATTTGTTTCCCACAGTTTTTACTGTGTACTGTATCTCTTAAACTAATTGTCCTTTTTTTCCAATGACAGATCACCAGACTTCAATCCGATCGAAATGGTCTGGAATCAGCTGAAGGACCATATCCGGAAAGTGGCGAAACCCTCCAAAAAGGACGAGTTGTTGAAAGGCATAATGAGTTTTTGGAACGATGTACTCACCGTGGAACGCTGCAATAAATATATAGATCATATTGCCACTGTGTTGCCCATTGTCATCGTGCGTAATGGGCAAGCATCAGGAAAGTAGTACTGTGCTGTAGTATTGTAAGTACAGTATGATACAGGTAAGTATGGCACAGATTTTTTCTTTCCCAATAGTCAGAGTATACAGTAGTTACAGTTTTTTCTTTACAGAGAGAGTAGTTCCAGTATAGACTAGTTTGACAGTTCTACAGTAACTGCCTACTAACTGCTCAATTTTTTTCTTTCCAGAGAAAGCAGCACCAGCTATCTACAGTAATACTACACATCACACAATGCCATAATACAGTACGCACATAACTGCACTAATTTTTTGTTTTCTTGTCGTTTCAGGAAAAAAGGGTGGCCTAGGGGGAGGTGGGGTTTTGTGTCTAGTCTAATCTGTTTGTACAGTAAAATGTACAGTATATAAACAGCAGTAATGATGTACACAAAACCTCTCCTCTCTCAATGAACTACTGTACTGTACACAGAATGAGGAACAAGATAAAGATGGAAAAAACAATATTACTATATATATATATACTGTATATATACTATATTATATATATATATTATACATTACAGTATATATTATTATTAAATAATATTCTTATAAATGTGCATTATTCATGTTTCCCCATGTTTTAGAAATGTTTTCTAAATGTTTATCCAATTTCAATCTGCCAAAAGAACTTAATAAAAACTGCATTATGTATTATTCATGATTATTTTTATATTTGTATTTTTTGGTTCCTGATAAAATAAAATAAATATTTATTCACATTCCTGCTAGTCATAATCATTTACAACAACCACAACCCCTCCCCCCCCACACCTACAGTACACCAATGAATCAGTTAATGGTTTTTTTAACTCTCAATTCTCACAATGCTGTTCAAATCAGATTTACATTTCAAAATCGAGAAGGGATTTTCCAAAGCGTTACCGTTAACTAAGCCTCAAAGGGTTGGGGGGGGGGGGGTGACTCATGTGCAGTAATCAGCTAGCTCCCATCTCAAAGAGGATTACATAATGGCAATATTCTGAAAATTAACGACTCTGTGGGGAGGGGGGGTTGGGTGACACATGCGCAGTAAGCAGCAAGCTCCCATCTCTAAAAGGATTAGAGTACACGCAAGCGCAGTGAGGCAATTGATGCTCGGCTAGGGACGGATTAAAAACACAATGACTAACTAACTTCAGAAAATGAATGACTGTGAAGGTGTCTGTCGATAAGAGTTTGTGTGTGTGTGGGGGAGGGATGAAGGATTAGTTGTGCAGCAGTTCAAAGAAATAACATACTGTACTGTAGAATACAGTAATTTCAAAAGGCAGTTCATCATAATACTGTAATTTGATCCCTACACCCCCCAAATACAGTACATAAAAAGCACACAAATCAACCATGTGCAGGCAAACGCACAGATTTAATATCGTAATATCAAGATTGTTTTTGCAGGCTTGTGGATAAAATAAAAGTTAAAAAATCATAATGAAATTTTTTTTGGGGGGAACTCAAGCAAGCAGTGGTGGGTGAAGTTACAGGCGCATCTCAAAGAGAATTACACGCAGGCTCAATGAGGCTTTGTAGGTCGGCTATGGACGGATTAAGAACACAATGGCAAGATTCAGAAAATTAACGACTCTGTGGAGAGGGGGGGGGGTTGGGTGACTCATGCGCAGTAAGCAGCTAGCTCCCATCTCAAAGGGAATTACACGCAGGTGCAGTGAGGCTTTGTAGGTCGGCTATGGACGGATTAAGAACACAATGGCAAGATTCAGAAAATTTATGACTCTATGGAGAGGGGGAAGGTGTTGGGTGACTCATGCGCAGTAAGCAGCTAGCTCCCATCTCAAAGAGAATTACACGCAGGCGCAGTGAGGCTTTGTAGGTCGGCTATGGACGGATTAAGATCACAATGGCAAGATTCAGAAAATTAACGACTCTGTGGAGAGGGGGGGTGTTGGGTGACTCATGCGCAGTAAGCAGCTAGCTCCCATCTCAAAGAGAATTACACGCAGGCGCAGTGAGGCTTTGTAGGTCAGCTATGGACGGATTAAGAACACAATGGCAGGATTCAGAAAATTAACGACTCTGTGGAATTTCAAATCCTGAGCTAGCGTTCGTGGGGGAGGGGGCTGCAGGGTACAGCTGCATGAAGTTCAAAGCTAAAGACATACTTTGATTTCAAAAGGCAGTTCATCATAATAATACACCCCCAAATACAGTACGTAAAAAGCAAACAAATCAACCATGTGCAGGGTCGCAGTCAAAAGCTACAGCACAGATTGAATATCGTAATACAATAAGATGGGTTTTGCAGTCGCTTGTGGAGAAAAAAAATTGCAATAAAATGTTAAAAAAAAATTTTGGTCACTCACTTAGGCAAGCAAGCAGTGGTGGGCGAAGTTATAGGTGCATGCGCAGTAAATTCCTGCTGTCAAGCAGGAATGTGATTGAAACCAGACACACATTCAAAGGAATGGTGTGGGAGAGATGTACTGCATTGCACAGAAGATAAGAAGTTGAAATACCCTGCAGTGCAGTTAATTATCCTGAGCGAGGGGACAGCGCTGTATATGCCGAAATGTGACACTGTTACAGTACTGTACATGCCTATGCGTTTCAACAATTTTCAAATGAGACATACTGTACAGCAGCACAGCACTGCAAATGCATGTATACTTTAAATATGCAAATTTACAATTACTGCGCGCGCACACACAGACTGTGTACTGACGTAGGGTCCAGCAATGTAGAAAAGAGTGCAGCGCACCGCGATCCAAATGAAGAACAGGTCTGGCCAAAAATAGTATCTTTAATGAGGAATCATAAAAGCAAGGGATGCAACCCTTCTACGCGTTTCGTGTCTGGCACTTTATCAAGATAAAGTGCCAGACACGAAACGCGTAGAAGGGTTGCATCCCTTGCTTTTATGATTCCTCATTAAAGATACTATTTTTGGCCAGACCTGTTCTTCATTTGGATCGCGGTGCGCTGCACTCTTTTCTACATTGCTGGACCCTATTTCACTTCAGCAGCACGCGGTGGAGGGGAGACTCTGGTGACCTGTTAATACTGTGAGTACCTAGGGCTAACCCAATGAGGTAGGGGAGGCTGTCTCTGGACTACCTACCCCAACCTTCAGGGTATCTGGTGCCCCATTGCTTAATACTCAGTGTTACATTTATCAATGTTTCAATACCCAGAGTGTGTTTCCCCTCCTTCCTATGTATAGTACACTCTGAGCACCTTACCTCACCAAACCTTGTGTACTGACGTAGGTTGAACCGCGAAGGTATTAGACTTCCAAGACAACAGCTCGCAAACGCCCCCCTGAGTTTTTACACGGCATTGCAGTATTGCAGACAGCGAGAATAAAATGTTAATATCACGAGCGCGAAAATAACGCAGTTCATTCCGGGCGAAAACGACAAAAAACGCACCTAACCGGGATAATCTGAGAACCGCGGATCTAGCCGTCCTAGACTCAGATCGGCCGCCACTATATATAGTGTGCGGTCATTAGCAAGGTTCATGACATCTGGGCAGCACTAGACAAAGTCTGGCACACTGCCAGCAGATTATACTGTGGATCTATACTTACAACAATAGGAGGATATGCAATAGTTTATCCGCAAGAAGGGAAAGACTAAATGAGCCACTGACAAAGGCTATGCCTATAAGTCATCGTAATACTGCACTATGACGCGGCCACATACCCCCACATACCCCCACTCCCACAAAGGGGATATATGTATGTAGCGGTATTTTCCCCACCCTCTGGGAGATTTGCCCTGCTACCGGGTGTGTAGTGCTGGTAATGGTATCTGCTGGTTTAGAGGATACTGAGGTGTCCGCCGATGGTAGTGGGGACATCAGGACAGGATTATGGGGCTGTTCTTTCTCACATTGGTTTCAGTGCCTCCATCTCTTGCAGGTTCCAGGGAGGTGGAGGCATCCCTGCAGGATAACTCACCAATACTCCCCGGATAGATTGCAATCACGAGGCAGGAGTATATTTTATAACAGCAACTCTATTCTCTGCACAGCATATAACATCATACACTGGATCCACAGCATGCACTAGGCTTCCAGCCTCCGGATGTCCCTGGACTCACACCCTCAGCCATGGGCACCAAGGGCAGTCCGAACTCTTCCCAGACTCCCTATTAGAGTCAGAGGTATCAGTACCACTCCCCTAGGGGGAGCGGATATAAGGTAGCCAGAGCCCTATGCTTCTATGATGTCTCTCTCAAGGGAGAGACAGAACTCGCTAAATTTGGTAATGCAGCCCCTTAAGTACTGAGGGGGAAGGTCCAAGGTCTGAGCCCCTTATTGGGCAGAACACAGACCTTAGTCCACCTCCTCCCCTGTCACCCAAGGGCACTGCTGCTGGTGGGGAAAGCCCTGGATTGATCCTGACACTGTCTGCACTGTTACCAGGGCCTGTGTGTCAGGTAGGGCAGGTTGGTAGCCAAGCCAGGTATGGCTACATGTATAAACACCACTACACTGCACATGCCAAACTACACTTGTATATATGCATAAACATATGGGGCTTCCCCCCGCTAAACAAACAGCTATTTCCTTCCAGTACTATCACTCAATTGCAGTGCATAGTAACACTGAATCCTGGTGACATTACAACATTGGTATATTTGTTTCAAGCCAGGTCATGAAGATTCACACTGACCTCACAGGAAGATCCTGTCACACTATCAGGACATTTTACTCCAGCACAAGAACACCTAGCTGTTCTTTCTTAAACTTGTTGCAATGCATTATTACCTAAGCTATTTTAATGGTACATTTAATAAAGTAGAAGTTTTTAAATCACTCATTATTCCATACTGTGGTGCACCATGAGGGATTTCTTTCCTCTCAGTACCCCTGTGTACTTCTTGCTGTATCAATTATCTCTCAGGTAGTAGACAGTATCTCATAAGGCTTGAGCTAGGTATCTCTTTTTCATATCTTCTAAAAATGTAGTCGCGCCACTCACTGCCCACAACTAAAGTGTTATTGTTGGTGCACTTGGAGATATGGTGATACCTGCCGGGTGTTCCAGCACCCGGTAGCGCCAACTAAAGACAGAGATCTGTCTGGTCCCACGCCGTTGCCGTCAGCGATGGTGTCCGCCTTCACGTGGGGTGGTGTCCAGCTTGAGGGTCCCATCGTAATTGTCTCTCTCTGCATGGTGTTCTGATCCCAGACCACCAGATTCCAGATGGACGCTGCATCCTGGCTGTGTCCCACACTCTTGGTACTACAGGGGCTGTGTACCAATCTACTGGTCCTGTCCCTGCAGCAGCCACAAGCTCAAGGATCCGCCAAGGAGGAGAGGCTCAGTAAGTAAAGACACTGACTGGCACTGAGTTTGAAGCAGGGGAACCTGGTTCAATTCCCAGTGTCAGCTCCTTGTGACCTTGGGCAAGTCACTTTATCTCCCTGTGCCTCAGGCACCAAAAAATAGATTGTAAGCTCCACGGGGCAGGTACCTGTGCCTGATAAATGTCTCTGTAAACCACTACATAAAACTAGCAGCACTATACAAGTTCATGCTATTATTATTATTATTATTATAATCCGCAGATTGGATTCTACAAATCCATCAACGGATTGCGGAATCCATGCACTGTTGGTAATAATAATTTTTTTAATCCTCTGATCGCGAATTGTCCTTTTTCAAATTGATCCGCTGAAATCCGTGGACCAAAGAAATCGGCCGATCCATTGCAGATCCAAATCCGCCCCAAAATGTGTCCATCCCTACTAATAACTTGGCCCGAAACTAGTGTCCTTTTGTTGGCGCTAATTTCAATATTGCAATTACCTGGATGAGTAATTCATATGTGTTTTAAGATTAATCACATTACTTATCATGGCATTATGCACATTTTTACGCTCCTGAGAAGCAGGAGTTTAATAACTCAGGAACCAGAGCCTTACAAGGAAAAGATTGAGGCAATGCTGCATGAAACCATCTGATTTTAAGGAGGGTGAGTACAATAGAGCTGACTATATACATCACTTGATTTGTAAGGGGATAATAAAGGCAAATCTAGTCATTTCTCTCCACAGAGTGCAACCTCTTTTTTGTGTTAGATACTGAAGTGTCCAAGTTGGTTCTAGGTTTAAAATCAGATAATGTAACCACAAGGCCTCCTGATTTTAGCAGGGGAACACTCACTGTGATTGCTTACACTGGTCACTGCAGTTATATAATTGGGAATAGTTTTAAAACACTAGCATAGAGGAACTGGAAATGTATAAACAGCACTTAAACATTTGTATTTGCACCAGTAGTAGACTTGTTCTCATTATATTTCTATTTCAAGAGCAAACTTATACTTTCATACTACTACAGCTTATATAACACTGTTTACCACTTACACACTGCTCATATTATATCACGCTCATATTATGCATAGGACAGCTGAAAATTCTCACACTTTCATGTGGTCGGATCATATTCCATTGGCAGAGATAAGTTGGAGTGCATCACTGGAATAACTTATTAGCCATAAGCTATTCCTTACATTAGGTCAAGTATTTTTATGTCACATAGATTTGTCCTCATGATGAAACCCAAGAGGATGCTGGATCAAGTTTTTCTTTCTAATATGTGCCAACAGTGATGGACTCGGTGATCTCAGCACTTTCTGCAATGTGTGTCCTACCCCTTTCATTGCTAAGGGAGCATACAATATATTTCACTCCTGTAACAATCTCACAGCAAAGAGGTTTATTTTTTTGACCCACATCAGCTTGTCAAGAAAACCCATGATACTAAAGTGCTTACTTCCTCCAGTACCAGAAAGACTGTGACACTGAGGGAGTTAATAAAAAATATGACTAAGCCAAGTGTTGTTAAGAGGCCATCCAAAATAACACAATCATAGGGAAAACATAGCAGCATAGTAGAGAGTTGAACAATTTCACATTGTACTTTGGTCGTAAAGATTACTTCATATACTTGATTGATAACGGCAAACATTTTGAGGCTCAGCTTCTGCGTTAGCTTCTCCGTTGGTTGAAGTCTGGCTGCCAGCCCTGGAGAGTAATGTGTTGTATGCGGTTTAGAAACAAAAAAGATAAAAGATTAGACAGCGCTCAGACAGCACTCAGACAGCACTCAGAAATACCGTAGAAGACTTTCACAGGCTGGAGATATTTTCTTGCAATGGTCGAAGTAACGCTTCGATAAGGTGCGGACGTTTCCATCCATTTGGGAGCAGCAGCACGTGTATAATGTTTCAGGCCTGCGTGGCCTTTCATCAGGTAGGTAGGAGGTCCTACTTTGATTCTTAAAAACGGGGAACAGGGGGAGCAAGGGGTTAACACAATCAAATGTCCAAAATAAGAGAATTGGCTTCCAAAAGGAGGACATAACCTCCTGAAGGGAAGGAGGGGAATGGGGATATATTTTTGTGTTCTGTCTCTGGTTATAAATGTATATTGCCATGCTCAGTAGCACTCTTCTGTGACACTCATATGCTTATATATATGTTGTGGGTATTTTGGGGGTTCAATATGAGCTTGTGGGTGCTCTATATGTTTTACAATTCTTGTTCAGCTAGTCTTAGCTGATTGGAGGGTGGCAACCGCCTACCTAATTGAAGCTTACCCCCTCCCACATTTAAATGGTTAAAAGCTCACTCCATAGCATCTTCCACTCTCAGGGGAACTTGCCTGCTTGCAGTTTGGTTGTGACAAATCTAATACAGAGTGCTTTCCCTGGTAATGTACAGGTTATTAAAAGCTTCAATCAGACTTAGAAATTTGCAACTAATATTGACAGATTTATTATAAATCATTCTTCCGGGCAATGCACAGGTTATTAAGAATTGATATTAGTGTTAGGGACCCCTGAAGAATGTGGTCTGCCGTGCAGTGGCTCAGGGTTTACAACAATTTTGGCCAAAAATGTTAAACTAAAAGACCATTTTATTTAATAGATATTTATACATATATATTTAGGCACTGTACCGTGTATGGGTTTCACTGGATGTGAACTGAGCTCTGTCTGTGTTTTATGTTCTGTCTCTGGTTTTAAATATATATATATATGTAGCCCCGGTGCACTCCATGTCCCGGAGACCCCCCTCCCGAGGTGCCGAGCAGTCGCGGGTGCCGCCGAAAGCAGCGACGGACCCGCTGGCACAACACGAGGGTGGGGGCTGGTGCAGGGAGCACTGAGAGTCTCGGCGGCGCACCCGGCTAGCGGGGGCCGCCATTGCAAATACTTGCGCATGCGCAGTGATTGCTCATGTGCAGAAGGCTCACAGGAGCCAGGACGAAGTCGCGCGGGTGCAGGAACAGCCAGGGAGAGGTTGCGGTGGCCATTAGGTATTCGTGCATGCGCAGGGAAAGCGCGCACGCGGCCCCAATGTGTTTGTAGCCTCCACGGGACTACAACTCCCATGAGGCTTAGGATCAAGCCTACCAGGTGCCTGATAGTGGCCAATGAGGGCCAAGGATTCCCAGCAGGGAGAATAGATACATTTCGCGCGCTGAAGAACGGCAGTTGGAGCTGGGAGCAAGAAGGGGAAGGAAGGGTGTGGGGAGCAAGTGGCACCCCTGCACCAGGTAAGGTTCCCCAGGTCCCAGACAGGCCCCAACTCCCCACCAGGTTAGTGGGTAATTAATAAGGGACAGCCCCAGGTTAGGGACCCTGCCCTTAGTTGCATGTGTGCTGTCTCGTCAGTGCCACGGCTGTCAGTGCTGTGAGTGCTGACAAGAAGGCATATTGTGAGGCTGCCGCACGTTCGCTGCAGGCAGCAAGTAGCTTGCAGCGTGTTGATGCAAGTGCTTCAAGTATCAGGTAGTAGTTAGCAGTCAGGACTGGGAAGAGCTAGGGGAAAGGAGTAGGCCAGTAACCCCTTAGGTCCCAGATAGGTCCTCACTCCCCAGTTTGTGGTGCTATAGGGACAGGCCCTAGGTTAGGGACCTTTCACAGTAGCACTAGTGTTAGATAGGGACACAGCGGACGCTGCGCTCCCCGAGAGAAGACTTGGGCTCAAGTCTGTGCCCATAGAGACTATCTCCAGGGTGGGATCGCCCCTGGCGGACCCTGGGCAAGGAACCACAGGATCAGACGGAGTCACTGAGCGACAGATCCTTTTTGAAGTGTTTGCAGGCCCGAGTGCAGGAGCGCTCGGCAGGTCCCCCCATAAGTGCACCAACGTATCCTAACATACTATCATCACACATAGTGGCAGCGCTGACCACGGGACAAGGGGGTTGGACTGTGGACACAGTGTGGGGATACACGGTGACTGTGGAGTCACTCCCTAGGGGGAGTGTTAGTAGTAGTGTATGTTATAAGTGTTGTTATTGCCTGCATATATATAAACTGGTTATATACATTCCTGTGTATGTGGTTATTGTATATGTGGGTCCTGTGTAGGAACCCTTCTACTTCCCTAGAACCCTACACAGGTGGAGGCGCAGAAACCGAGATGTTCCAGAGGTATCACCCCAGGCTCTCACTGGTGGAGGCTCAGACCTCCTGTGAGCCTGACATGTATACTGCACCACACCTGGTAACATATAGGTTCCCCCTCACATACACTCTATATGAGAATGGGTGGGGGAATACCCGTTACATTTGTAGGCGCTGCTGAGATCAGACCTGGGGTGCCCTGTTCCATTTTTTTGTCAAATTGTCCACCATGGTTGTAAAGTCCGGACAAGAGGTCCTTGCCTGGGCCTTGAGGCAATATATTGAACCCCGCCGCGTGGTGGCGGTAGGAGGCCTTTCCGCCACTATAACCATTGCAAAGGTCAGGGAGTATATGTGTAAAATTCCTGGGTGGCCGCACGCATGTGTCTTAGATGGAGAACAAGATCCCACGTCCACGTGGAAAACTATACTTTTCGTGGCAACCAACACTGTGGATATATGCCTGGCCGAGGCACCGTCCGCACTGTTTATGCCAGGGGGCCCGTCTGAGGGGTACCCCTTAGTCTACGCACACCTAGTCAAATGGTGTCTCCCGCCAAAGCAGGAGAGCGCACGTGCTGCTGACTGCAAGCCTGCACTTAATTGTGTCGAAAAAAAACTGTCCGGGATCGGTGGGAAAACCTAAGCCCCACCCCCGTCAACTGAGTGACGCAGTGCAGAGCCAGAATCACTCCTTGAAAGAGTGTGCTGCCCCTCCTTCACATCCCACCAGGGGGAGCAAGCACAGTGAGCTTCAACCAGACATTGATGCAGTAACAGATTTTTTTCCCTCTGAGGATGAGATAGACTGTCATGGGATACACCCTAATGTGTATGTGCCCTGGCGAGCACCAGGAATGGATGTCCTTGCACTAATGTGCCCCTGCCTGCAAGAAGCCTATGACTAGGGAGCCGACCTGTCCCAGTTACCGCTAGACTTCAAGACAACTGAGGTGGACGGAGAACCAGGTATACAGTGTTTCAGCCCCACCTGTGACTGTTCTAGAGGCGCACTGGTGTGGGAGCCTGAATGTGAATGCTGCGGTGCACGGTTCTTGAAGCCTATTATACCCCAGGCTACGGAGCCAGCCGAGAAAGAAGAGGGGAGGCCTGACCTCTCTGCAAAAGTGAGTTACACTGCTAATCAGTCTGTCCTAATTCCAGAGGCCTCAGGGGACCCGTGTGTCCAAAACCATGTTGCAGAAACGGTTCCAGACCCTCTCAAAGGGGACGTCCTAGTGGTAGAGCAGGAACATCTGATGACGGAACCTGCGGAGAAAGAGGCACCTGATGTATCTACCCCAGTGGTAAACGCAGCTGTCAGTCCACCTACCTCAGCTCTGGAGGTTGTGGAGGGCCCGTGTGCCCAAATGGACATTCTAGATTCAGGTCTGGTCCCAGAACCGCTGAAGGCAGAGCTACAGATGTTGATTCCAGAACCGGTTCCCGAGCAGGAATCCCAGAGCCCAGACCAGCCGATATCGGAATCACAGGGTAAGGTGTCTATACCCCCATCTTCTTTTGGTGATTCCAGCGACCAACCGCTCGTGGTGATGTGCCTGCCGGCGGACCACTCTAGTGAAGTCACCGAGCCAACTATCTCGGCGGATACAGAGCCTGCTGCAGGCCCGTGTGCCCTACTACGGCCAGAGCCACGGAAGAGTCCCACGGCCGTGGCGACTGCCAGTGTGAGGGAGGTAGCCGTGAAAAAGGCTCCTGATCTGAGTGTGAGCCCGTGCACTCCAACCCGAATGGTCCCAGAACTGGGATCCAACGCTCCCGAGGTTCCAGCAAGTAAGTGGACTGCCCCAGAAGTGCCGGGGACAGGTCTCGAGAAAGCCAAGGTGGGAACTGACAGCGTCCCCGAGGACCTGTTGGCCACCGTGAATCACCGCAGTGGTAAGGTATCTACCCTTTACCCCCTGCAGGGTGAAACCGAGACATTGCCCATTGTTCGCTTCCCAGTGGAAGCCTCGCAAGTATGTAGGAACAAGGATTATGTGGCGAGGGATTTAGTGAACATTGCCTTCTCTAAGCCCAAAAAGGAGCGCTCCATCACCATGTGGTGGACCGTGGAAAGGGTTGAGACCTCCCGGTCTATCGCATCCATGCCGCGGATGGCCGGGTAAGGGTCTGGCCAAGAGACATGGTACTATTCCGTCCACCAGGGGGAGGAAGTAATAAGGACCCTGTGACGGTTGCCCTCGAGCGTGCTCGCCCCGAGATTCTCCCGGGAGAGGCTCACCAATGTAAAAGTGAGGTACCCCCACCTGATCAGTTAGGGGCACCCCACAAATGGTCTCAGCTGGTCTCGGTTATCCTGTGTGAATTGTATTGTACCCTGATGTTTAGAGTCAAGAGTGATAAGTTATACATATCATGCCCTGCATTTTTATTGTGTAAACTTATGCCGATTGACGTCGTTCCCCAAGCGGGGACGTTGGATTTTTCACCAGGGGGAGAGTATAGCCCTGGTGCCCTCCATGTCCCAGAGACCCCCCTCCCGAGGTGCTGAGCGATAGCGGGTGCCGCCGAAAGCAGCGACGGACCCGCCGGCACAACACGAGGGTGGGGGCCGGTGCAGGGAGTGCTGAGAGTCTCGGCGGCGCACCCGGCTAGCGGGGGCAGCCATTGCAAATACTCGCGCATCCCCAGTGATCACTCATGCGCAGAAGGCTCACAGGAGCCAGGACGAAGTCGCGCGGGTGCAGGAACAGCCAGGGAGAGATAGCGGCGGCCATTAGGTTTTCGCGCATGCGCAGGGAAAGCGCGCACGCGGCCCCAATGTGTTTGTAGCCTCCACGGGACTACAACTCCGATGAGGCTTAGGGCCAAGCCTACCAGGTCCCTGATAGTGGCCAATGAGGGCCAAGGATTCCCAGGCAGGGAGAATAGATAAATTTTGCGCGCTGAAGAACGGCAGTTTATTTATTTATTTATTTATTTATTTATAAAATATTTTACCAGGAAGTAATACATTGAGAGTTACCTCTCGTTTTCAAGTATGTCCTGGGCACAGAGTAAAACAAATAATACATGGTTACAAATACAGTTACATAAATGAACAAGGTATACATTTATATACAAGACATTGCATGCACAGTTAAAGAAAATATATATTATGAGCGTATGAAACAGTTACAGACCAGATTAAAGTGTGAGACAGCCTTAGATTTGAAAGAACTTAAGCTGGTGGTGGATATGAGAGTCTCTGGTAGGTTGTTCCAGTTTTGGGGTGCACGGAAGGAGAAGGAGGAACGTCCGGATACTTTGTTGAGTCTTGGGACCATGAATAGTCTTTTGGAGTCTGATCTCAGGTGATAGGTACTGCATGTGGTAGGGGTGAGGAGCTTGTTCAGGTAGCTGGGTAGCTTGCCCAGAAAGTATTTGAGGGTGAGACAGGAAAGGTGAACTTTGCGCCTAGACTCTAGTGATGACCAATCTAGTTCTTTGAGCATTTCGCAGTGATGTGTGTTGTAGTTGCATTGGAGAACAAAACGACAAATTGAATTGTAGAGGGTGTCAAGTTTGCTAAGGTGGGTTTGAGGAGCCGAGCCATATACTATGTCTCCATAGTCAATAATTGGCATTAGCATCTGCTGTGCAATACGCTTTCTGACCAGGAGACTTAGGGAGGATTTGTTCCTGTAAAGTACCCCTAGTTTGGCATAGGTCTTGGTTGTCAGGGTATCAATGTGCATCCCGAATGTTAAGTGGGAGTCAAACCATAAGCCCAGGTATTTAAAACTAGTGACAGGTGTTAGGGTGGTTTTAGCGTTGGTTCTAATCAGGAGCTCAGTCACTGGAAGCTTTACAAATTTAGTCTTGGTCCCAAATACCATTGTTACAGTCTTGTCAGTGTTTAAAAACAGTTTGTTTTGGGAAATCCAGTTTTCGAGTCTCAAAAAGTCAGACTGAAGTATGTGTTGAAGGTCAGAGAGGCTATGGCTGTGTGCATATAGGATTGTGTCATCTGCATACATGTGTATTGAGGCTTCCTTACAAGCTGTGGGAAGATCATTAATGAACACTGAGAAGAGTAGGGGCCCCAGAACAGAGCCTTGCGGGACACCACAGGTGATATCCAGGGGGTTGGAGTTAGAGCCTGAGATGGACACATGTTGGGATCTTCCTGATAGGTAGGACTGAAACCAGTTTAAAGCATGTTTCCCTATTCCAGAGCTCTGGAGTTTGTTAAGCAGGATAGCATGATCAACTGTGTCAAAAGCCTTTGCAAAATCTAGGAATACTGCACCAGTGAGTTGTCCCCGTTCCATTCCACACTGGATTTCATTGCAAACTTTTAGCAGGGTAGTTACGGTGGAGTGTTTGGGACGAAACCCAGACTGGAATTGGCTAGGGAAATTTGTCTTGGTGTAGAACTCGCTTAATTGGGAGTGGACACATTTTTCCATGACTTTGGATAGAATTGGGAGAAGTGAGATTGGCCTGTAGTTTGAGACAGTGTTTTTGTCCCCACTTTTGAAGATTGGGACAACTCTGGCAGTTTTCCAGGTCTTAGGGATATGGCCTGCAGACAGGATAGAGTTGACTATGGACGCAATTGGTTTGGCAATGGCTGGGGCACCAAGTCGTAGGAACCTAGATTGTAGTAAGTCGGGTCCACATTGGCTGCTTAGTTTTAGTTTGAGGAGCGCTTGTGTAATCTCCTCTTCAGATACTGGGCTAAATTGAAAATTGTGGGCAGTGTTGGGAGGGGGTGGGACTATAGGGGTACTCCCAGGATGAGATTCAGGTTTGGGGTTTGTGCTGCGTTTCGCTAATAAGTTAGTGGCACACCCCACAAAGTAATCATTGAATGCATTTGCAATGTCAGTGGGGTTTGTCAGAGTAATATCCCCCTTAGTGATATTACTTGGTTGTTGATGGTTAGGAGGCTGGAATATATTGTTGATAACCTTCCAGAAATTAGCTGGGTTTGATGTATTCTGGAGGAGATTGTCAGAGTAATATTGTGCTTTTGCATGCCTTGTTTGCCTTGTGCACACGTTCCGCAGGCATCTGTAGTGATTGAGATCCTTGGTAGTGCCAGTTACTTTGTAGCTTTTCCACAAGGCATCCCTGAACTGGTAGAGTGCTATAAGGTCAGGTGTAACCCATGGAAGGTGGGCCCCCCGTACCCTTATTTTGCGTAGTGGAGCATGGGTATCGCAGAGTTTTAAGAACTCGGATTGGAAATAGTCGAGCGCAGAATCAGGGTCGGGAATTAAATCGATTCTGTGCCATGGGCAGTTGGTAAGGTCATCCAGAAACTGTTGTGGGTTAAAGTTTTTAAATGTTCTAGTGAGGAGAACTTTGGGGCTTGAATGGGGCGGTTTAATTTTCCTTACACAGTACACTATTGCATGGTCACTGAAAATGTCAGGAAGGATGCCAGAGGATTGGATTCTGCTGGGGTTTGAGGAGAGAATCCAGTCTAGCAAGGAATGGTTATGCGACTTCAGGTTTATTCGTGTGGGTTGGGAAATGAGTTGCGATAGGTTAAGTGACTTGAGTTGTATCTGGATTTTGTGGTTTTTAGGGTCAAGCCAATTGAAGTTGAAATCCCCAAGAACTAGCAGCTCACTCTTCTCATTCAGAGAGGAAATGGAGGCAAGAAATTGGGTGATATCAGTCAGGGATTGTAGAGGGGCTTTAGGGGGGCGGTAGATAGTTGGAGCTGGGAGCAAGAAGGGGAAGGAAGGGTGTGGGGAGCAAGTGCCCCCCCTGCACTAGGTAAGGTTCCCCAGGTCCCAGACAGGCCCCAACTCCCCACCAGGTTAGTGGGTAATTAATAAGGGATGGTCCCAGGTGTGTGTGCTGTCTTATCAGTGCCATGGCTGTCAGTGCTGTGAGTGCTGACAAGAAGGCATATTGTGAGGCTGCAGCATGTTCGCTGCAGGCAGCAAGTAGGTTGCAGCGCGTTGATGCAAGTGCTGCGAGAATCAGGTAGTAATTAGCAGTCAGGACTGGGAAGAGCTAGGGGAACGGAGTAGGCCAGTAACCCCTTAGGTCCCAGATAGGTCCTCACTCCCAAGTTTGTGGTGCTATAGGAACAGGTCCTAGGTTAGGGACCCTGTTACAGTAGCACTAGTGTTAGATAGGGACACCGCGGATGCTGCGCTCCCCGAGAGAAGACTTGGGCTCAAGTCTGTGCCCATAGAGACTATCTCCAGGGTGGGATCGCCCCTGGCGGACCCTGGGCAAGGAACCACAGGATCAGACGGAGTCACCGAGCAACAGATCCTTTTTGAAGTGTTTGCCGGCCCGAGTGCAGGAGCGCTCGGCAGGTACCCCCATAAGTGCACCAATGTATCCTAACATACTATCATCACACATAGTGGCAGCGCTGACCACGGGACAAGGGGGTTGGGCTGTGGACACAGTGTGGGGATACACGGTGACTGTGGAGTCACTCCCTAGGGGGAGTGTTAGTAGTAGTGTATGTTATAAGTGTTGTTATTGCCTGCATATATATAAACTGGTTATATACATTCCTGTGTATGTGGTTATTGTATATGTGGGTCCTGTGTAGGAAACCTTCTACTTCCCTAGAACCCTACACAGGTGGAGGCACTCAAACCGAGACGTTCCAGAGGATTCACCCCAGGCTCTCACTGGCGGAGGCTCAGACCTCCTGTGAGCCAGACAGGTATACTGCACCACACCTGGTAACATATAGGCTCCCCCTTACATACACTCTATATGAGATTGGGTGGGGGAATACCCGTTGCATACAGTAGCGGCAGCTTTTATTTGAACACTTCCCGCACGGCAGGATGCGTGCGGGAAGCGTGGAGACGTCACAGTCACGTGCGCGCCCGGCTTCCCCGACACCCCTGGAGTTTAAAGTGAGGTAAGCGGGGGTGCGGGGAAGCAGAGGGGCAGAGCAGGAGCCTGGTTCGGGGTCGGGAAGGGGGGATAAAATGCGAGCGAAGTGGAGGGGGGGTGGGTGTAGGAAACGCGGCGGCGCGCGGTCTTGACTGGCGGCAGCCGGAGCAGATCCCGGCATGCCGCCGGCATTACTTCAAATAAAAGCTGCCGCTACTGTATATATATGGAGTCCACAATACTTGGAGTGAGGCAAGTATATAAGTAACAGATCAATACATTTATTGGAGTGTAACAAGTCACTCACATAATAAAAATTCCCAGGTCTGCTCCTATAGCAAGGTGATGCGTCCTGCAGCAGATAACCCTCACCCTTTTACTTATATACTTGCCTCACTTACCTTCTGCCGCTACACGTGGGAGTAATCGGGATGCTTTTGCCAAGCGGAGGATGCCCTCTGCCAGAACCCTGCCTACAAGAGACACCTGATCCCTGTCGTGTTGATTGGTGTGGACGGGTGGGACCCCCACAGATACCACTCTCAGTACCCATACTTACACTAGGCCGTGTAAGTATTGTGGACTCCATATATATATATCCCCATTCCCCTCCTTCCCTTCAGGAGGTTACGTCCTCCTTTTGGAAGCCCAATTCTCTTATTTTGGCCATTTGATTGTGTAAACCCCTTGCTCCCCCTGTTCCCTGTTTTTATCTCCTCCTAAGGGTCTTGGATGGTCCCTCCTGGGGTTGCAGCAGAAGGGATTCCCTAGGTCATCTCTCATTGTCTAGACTCTAAAGAGACCTTTCACTATTTGTTGGTAACTCTGTATATATTCTTTTGTTGCATTTAGAGGTTAAGGTTAGCGTCTGTGTTCTCTGTTTTGCCACTTTGATTCTTGACAGGAAATATATACTGACTGAGTCTTCTATTTGTGGGTGCTGTCTCCTCTTTTTTCTAATACTTTACAGTTTGCCCACACTGTCTGGGGACAAGCACCTTTCACAATTGATGTTTTTTCACCCACTAGTAGAATCTCTTTTTTAATGTTTATGTGCTCAAAAACGTTCTAATCCTTAAAAAAAACAGCATTCATTTAATCAGTATCTATTATAACTGAACATAATTGCGCAACTTCTGTATCTTGAATGTTAATAGCATAATACATAAAGTGGTATAATGTATTTCATAGGACTCAAAAAAAATGAATCAAAGTCTACTTCTCTGCCACAAAAACTATGTAATACTGTACATTTAGAATAGAAAGAGACACTGAGAAAAAAGCTGGAAAAACGTTAAAGTTAAATACAATTATCATGGTGTCCTCATTGCTATCGATCGTTTTACTTTGAGGTCTGGTCTGATTGGTTTCCAAATTAGCATGGGACCATGAGTGCATAGATTCCCTAATACCCACTATAACATACTGTAATGCATACAGATAATAAATAGAAATTAATATGTCTCTAGGCATTTAGGCTTCAATAACCCACTCTCCCTGGTATGTAAACTGACATGACTAAATGTCTATTGTTTCCAGAATGTGGTCAAGCCCACAAAGGAAAAGGACTGAGTGTAGATGGGTTTACTGGATATTGAATTTACTGGATGAAATATAACAGAGAGAAAGTGGATCTTACAGTAGAAATATGCCTATCTCTATATCCACATTCAGTCCATTAAACCAGGGGTGTGCAAAATTTCAACTCGCACCCCCTGTCTGTGCTCCCCCTTGCCTGCGACCCCCCTCCTTGGGTTACGACGTCATGTGACGCGTTGCCATTTGACCCTCCTGTGTCATTTGATGCCACGTTGTCATGGCGACACATCACTGAAGAGCCGGATGAGAGAAGGTAAGGGAAATTGCAGAGGCCTCGCGCCTCCCCCGGCATTTAATTTACATGCCTGGGGGAAGAGCATGGGTGCTCTGCAACCATTGTGCCCCCAATCCCCCTAGCACATTCCGTGCCACCCCCCTCCTGGGGAGCACATCCCACAGTTTGCGCACCCCTGCATTAGGCATTAGGGTCTATAATTGTGACGGTGCTCATCTCAAATCAGGTGGCGGACCCGCAGGGCTGAGGTAGGGATGCAAATAAACCAACCACATCCCAGGGATAGAGTCCTGTAAGAGTATAAATTGTCGGTATGAAAGCAGGGGTCAGGGCTGGTGGCAGAGTTGCAAAGTCCAGGGGACAGGCAGAGGTCAGGACTGGCGGCAGAGCTGCAAAGTCAAAGAGGCAAGCAGAGGTCAGGCTAAGGTGAAGGCAGCGAGGTCGGGGTCATGGTTCTGTGGTCAGCAACAGGAGTTCAAAACAAGCAAGAGGGTAAGGCGTAACTGCAAAGACCGACAGGAGCTGCAAACACACAGAACTTTGCTTGGTGACTCCCTATGGTAACTGCAGCCTTATAAAGCAGGCTGCCGGTACCCAAAATGGCCACAGAGAGCAGAAAGGGCAGGATAGACAGAAAACCTGGACCGTAGTGAAAACCCGGCACGGATCAAGCAGAATCCTTACAATAATGTATGAATCCACAAAGTGAAAGAACAAACAACTGATTAACCCAAGTGAAAGGGTTCTATGGAAGCGTATCATGTAAAGCATGTCAGTTTCGGGCCACAGATAAACACAAATTCAAATCCAACATATCAGGAGATTCACTCGTGATAAAGAAATACTGGCCTCCAGTGTGTAGACCAAAAAAGCACTTAAGTTATATTCGGAGAAAAATTGTGACCGACAATGTGTCTAAACATTTTCTCCTGCATCCCCAAGGGCCTTACTTTTACTAGGATAGCACATGTCCTAGCCCACTGGAGAGTTGGAGATAGATACATGGATCTGACGAGACGGGAAACTTTTTGGATTCATAGATTACAGACCCTAGTGCCTAATGGACTAAATGTGGATATAGAGATAGGCGTTTTCCTACCGTAAAATCCACTTTCCCTCCATTTTTTTCATCCGGTAAATCCTTCCACACTCAGTCCTGTTTCTCTGTGGGCTTGATCATATCCTGGAAACACTAGATATTTAGTCATGTCAGTTTAGATACCGGAGAGACATTAATTTCTAGTTATTATCTGTATGCATTATGGTGCTCTATAACAGAGTGAAACGCGTGGGGTGATTTGGGCTTGGTCTTTTTGTAAGTGCATTAGTTGATTTCTTCTTTTGAATAAAAACGTTTTTGCCTACATTTCTTTTCCACATATTGGAAGTTCGATGCATCCTGATACATCTCTATTGTGCTACGGATTAACAGTTCCATGTAGAGATTTATCTTAATTTGTCATGTACATTGTTGCTTCATGTATATGCCAGTTATGAATGTGTTGTAGAAGATTTTGAAGATGGAGATTGTTCATATATACTCACAACCATATCACATTGATGAGTAATCTGTGTAATATCCATTAGAATGAATGATATAAACGGATTTAGAGTCCATGTGAAAATAATTATATGCTCCAGTGTTTCTGTACATGGTTAAATAAATCTGATGATGTATTCTTTAATTATTTGATAGGGAGTGTTCACACTGTAAAGAATTAGGAAAAAAAAGAAAAAAAGAGAAGACAGCACTCAAAAATAAAAGACATGGTCTGTAGATATTTCTCAGGGGATGAGAAGCTGAGAGGGGGCCACGAGAGATTAGTCCATTGTTTATGGGCATCCGTAACCGGAAGCAACACCAGCAGATGGACAATCACGGTAGATGCCAGTGTCTACAAAGGTGGTGAGATTGCAGCAAGCTCTGCACTTGGGAGATCCTGGCTTTTTTTGTCATTGATTTACTGCTCTAAAGAATGTACTTCTTGTTATTGTGTAAGTGTGTATTCTGGAGATGTTATTGATATAAAGTGTATATATTTGTTACCGTTTACACTATCGTATCCTTTATCTCCTCTTTTCTGAGATCACCTGCACCCACCATATCATCTACCAGATATTTGCCACAAATTGTGATGCGCCTTTAATACTCTGAGAGAATGTGAGTTAAATCTTCGGGAAGATCTAACAAGAGTCCATTACCTCTGGTCACTGCAATAATATCCTATTGCGCTTTTCTTTTGTGTTTCCTCTTTTTTTCTGTGGAGGATACCATAGTAAAGACAGAAGAAATGTAGCATTGTCAATGAAGGAACACTTCAAAGCCACTTTACATGTCATTTTTTAAATCCTTTGCAGGATCATCTTGATGCTTTAGTGAGATCTTAACTTTGTTTCTAATATACCTAGTATTATCGCAGCTTTCCAAAAAGTCTGGATGACTTGTGTTTCACCCGGCATGGAAAGCCAACTCCGGCCCCAGGTTAGAGAATGCAATGTATTGCTTACTGTACTGTCATCATAGCAACATCTTAGCAATAGAATGGAATGCACACCTTGATTTTGCAACCCATGAAATGTTTGCTGAGAATACCGTGCGACATGATTCACTTATGGGTTTTTCAATATCTAGTTACAATTTGATTTAATGCTGGGTACATGACACCAATGTGAGATGCCAACTCATTAGCAATTCATTTTTTGTATTGGTGGAAAAGTTCAATAAATGTCCCGAACATCCCATATCTTTGGTAGATCATTAAATTGACGTGGAAAGTATGCACTTCTCCCATAATTTACTATGTTCTATAGAGTGCAACGTTTATCCAGCATTGGACTTTTAAATAGCCAGGAACTCCCTGTTATACTGATACATTGTGAAGTGAGAGACAGTTAAGAAGACACTTGAAGATGGAACAGCAAGATCCAGTAGTGGGGCCAACAGTTCTTGGATCATAAGCACGCAAAAGGAAAAACACTTCAAACTACTTTTGTTCAGCAATCACATGTGTTTTGAATCATATTTCAACTTAAATTTGTTTGAAAAAAAGGTCCGGAAAATTGGCTAGTTTGTCATCTGCCATGTAACACAAAACATTTAGAATGAACTCTACACAACATATAACAGCAAGACATCCATTTTCCTTCAACTATTAGACAATTATGCAAGACAGAAGAACATACTGTAATGTAACCTTCACTAATTGTTTACTCAACATGTGGATACAAGAAAAATATTAACTGTTTATGATATTTTACTGAAACTTTAAATGTAATCCTTTTGGTGCCAGAAGAGCCTTTGGCAGCAAGAGGGTTAAAGCACCACTGACACCCATTTGACCAATTATATAGTTTTATATTCAACTATTCTAGTATTGGGACTTTATTACTCATCAAATGCTCAGTTTGTCCCAGTATGACTATCCACAGTACATTCCCAAGTTAACTCTGCAGGTCAATGGAAGACAACCAGCGGCATTCCGAAGCTATTTTGGAGGGATATATCTGTAGATCAGCAGGTATAGGAAATTAATGAGTATTTCCATTTATAAGACAAAATAGAGCGTCTTAGTTTGGCCATCAGAACATGCCACTGCTGCATCCTATTGCACAGCCATCTTTGATTTCACTATAATTTTACAGGCACCTAATCGGGTAAAAAGAAAAGTATAAAGCGCGACTTACTTTAAATTGAATAAGTGAATAAGGTGTATAGATTAATCTAATTCTGTGAGGCCCAATTATAAATATAAATGTAGGAAATACAACCCCTATTTTATGAGGTACTGCTCCGTAGAGACCTTCCGTAAGGTCAAACAAATGAAATATGGGAAAAACAAAGCACAACTGCCAATAGACATAGCGGAAAGAAAAACAAAACACAATAGTGCAATATGTCTATAATATAAATATCACAGGTGTCAGCGTTCTGAAAGTAGTGATATTGGTAAGCATGGAAATGTTGTTCCTCAAGGAAATCGAATCCTCCACAGGGCTTTCAAATGAGAAAGGCAGAACAAGAACATAGTATACTGTAATTCTATAAAACTAGCTGTAACCGGCATAACATACGCTGATCTAGCAGATCGTAAAGGCTATTAATTAAATAATATGCTTTGTTTTCACCACTCTCTGTAAGCACTGTGCTCCATTCAGGCCGGTGCTACCACAAGGTGACATAGGCGATCGCCTAGGGTGGCACATTTTGGAGGGCGGCGGCAGTGGGAGAAGAGGACAGAGGAGGAGGATGGCGGGCGGCAGCAGAGAAGGAGGGCGACATCAGGTGGTGGCGGGAGAAGAGGACAGAGAATGGCAGAGCAGGGCAGCAGAGGAGGAAGATGGTGGGCGGCTGGAGAAGAAGGGGACTGAGGACCACGTGAGCATAGCAGCGTGGCACAGGAAGACAGCTGGGGAGGGGTGTGCCCCAGCGGTCCGACACGGAATTGTTCATTGACTTCTGGTGTCTGAAGCTGCTAAAGGGCAGCTACTCTCTGGCCGTCCTCTTCTGTCATCCTGTTTTGCTTTTGCGTCCCTCAGTCCTCTACTTTCGCTGCTGTCACCCACCATCTTCCTCCTCTGCTGTCGTGCTCTGCTCCTGCCATTCTCTGTCCTCTTCTGCTGCCACCACCTGACGTCCTCCTTCTCTGTCCTCTTCTCCTACTGCCACCTGTCGTCCTCCTCCTCTGCTGCCCTGCTCCACCTCAGACCAGGAGGTGGGAGAAAGGAGGGGATGAGAGGAAGAGGAGAAGGAGGGAGGTGAGAGAGGAAAACTAGAAAGAGGGGGTGAAAGATAAAGGGTGGGTGAGGAGGAGGGTGGGGGAGGAGGAGGGGGTAAGAGGAGAAGGAGGGGGTGAGAGGAGGGTGAAGAAAAAAAGGAGGGTGAGAGAGGAAGAGGAGGAGGGAGCAAGAGAAGAAGAGGAGAAAGAGGGCTGAGAGAAGATGGGGTGAGATAAGCAGAGGAGGGGGTGAGAGAGGAAGAGCAGAAGGTGGGGGTTCAGTGAAAGAAAATAAGTGATGAGAGAGAGAGAAGGAGAGTGAGAGAGAAGGAGGAGACAGAGAGGGTGAGGGAGTGTGAGAGAAGAAGAGAAGAAGAAGGGGTGAGAGAGAAAGAGAAGAGAGTGAGAGAGGAAGAAGAGGGGATAAGAGGAAGAGGAGAAGAAGGGGGGGGAAGGAAGAGGAGGGGGTGATAGGAGGAGGAGAAGGAGGGGTGAGAGGAAGAGGAGATGGAGGGTGAGAGGTAGAGCAGGAGGGTGAGAGGAAGAGGAGGGAAGAGAAGAAGGCGTGAGAGGAAGAGGAGAAGGGGGTGATTGAGGAAGAGGAGGAGGGGTGATTTAGGAGGAGTGGAGGGGGTGAGACAAGAGGAAGGGTGAAAGAGAATGGGGCTATAATAAAAGGGCTGGAGGTTCACCTAGGGTGCCGAATACCCTTGCACTGGCCCTGGCTCCACTCGTTATCGCCCTATATGTTTCACTGCAGACCAGCGTCCTCGGGAGATCATGGATTAAAATCAGTGCCATTTGTCTTTAAATAAATAGTGTCCCACAGTGACATCATCGTGTGGATTCAAATGTATGATCAGTTCCCCCGGGTGACTTTTGCTTCTGCTGATATTAAATGCCCATAAGCATGCGATTAAAATGAAATAAAGAATATATACATATATGAATCCTACCAAAACACAAAATAATAACCATAACTATTAGAACCACATGTTAAAAAGACTCCCTTCCAAATCAGTTCTTCAGCAATTTATGGTAGACACAAACAAATATTAGACTTAAAAGGGGTGCCAGGAACTTCTGCTCAACTCCGAGGGAACCGGCATACTGTAGCTTCATGACTTAGCACTGTTTCATAAATAAGGTTCCATATTTCATTGCATTATTTGGAGGCACAAATGTTTTGTTTCATTTTTACCATAACAGTGTAGTAAAGTGCAATAAAAATACTGATAATAAGAACATTAATGTTTCATGTTATCAAGTAATTTATCTAATTATTTCCCCCCACTTATGTCTGTGAGCAATAGGAGTTAAGGTGGATAGTTAAACAGCACACATTATACTGTCCATCACTTACCTACATTTTACCGTTGTAGCCAAGTGCCCCCGGCTATAGCCTTCTACTGGCCTCAACACTATAAGTCCTGATAGGAACAGGCGGTGTTGGGGTTAAACTCCTGCTCAGGGCCTAGGCTGCAGTTATAGCATGGATGGTTACTACTGTATGCTGCTTATCCAGGGGCAGGCCTAAACCGGCAGTGTCATACCTGGGGAGGGTACTGACTTGGTCACATGTATATGCTGTGATGCCGGTCAGTACCCAGACCTGCCCTGTTATTGGGCGGGGTTACAAGCTCCTCCCACAGGTACAAAAGCTGACACTCCACCAAATTGAGTGTGGTTGATTATGGGACAGTGTGATGCCCTTTTCCCTACAAGTGGGTCAAGGAGATTAGGAGGGGCTCTTGGGGCTTCAATCCCCTGGGGTCTGCTCCAGGGCTGGAGAACGATCCTGCTGTTGTACAATGGAGAAAGCCTGCCCTGTTACTGCTCCCAAACTACAACTGCGGAGCCACTCAGACCTCCTGAACCAGCAGGTGAGCTACAGCACCGGGGACAATACCCATGTAGTGGCCAGATCCACCATGGCAGGGGGGAACAGGTACTACACCATCATCAAACCACCTATGAGGTCTGAGATTGTGGAAATCTTCCTGACTAAAAAAGCAATATGAGATGTATAGCTTTGGCAACATGCCTGTTTATGGTTATTCTCTATTTATGGAAATAAAAAATTAAAAAATATTGTACACTCCAATTGAAAATTACAAAGTCCAAAGTCCAACTTATCTGGCCCCTGGAATAGTCCAAATGGGTACTGTAAACAACAGCAAAAGGATAACGATACCATAACCCAGCGGCTACTGTATTTTTCATTTAATAAATACTTATTTGTCTCTGTCTCCTGTGAGGTTACTTGGGTCAACATGGTCTTTGCATTAATGAGCGAATAAAACAATGAAAAAACGATATGCTTATAATTATAGTGACTGATAACAGTGTGCAGATGTACCAGAGAAGTGTCTTGATCTGGCCATACGTTTCTTCAAAGGGACCATCATAAAAATTCCTGGGTCCTCTGGCTAGCAGATTAAAGGTGTCAAAATGGGCGCTCTATTTCCTTAAAGATTTAAAAATGTATGATAATTAAAATGTGGTGTAAGTCACAAGAATAAAAAGTATAGATTTGAGGCAGGCAAAATTAGGCACGTGCAACAATATTAAATATGACATGTTGTCTGAGTTGCATATCTCAGATAATTGTTCCCTCCCTCAAAACTAAAAGTTGCGTTAGCAAAAATGATATCTACAGTACGACTGCAGCAAAATCCTACGAATGCAACGTGGAGGTTAGTATTATTCAAGGGGCTGGCTATAGGGAGAGAGTTATTGTGTATTTTATACTCAGTTAATTTGGGTTTCAAATCACTCTCTCTCAGCCTCAAATGTCAGGAAAGATTGAGAGGTGGGAGATAAAACATACCCACAAAAGGTTATCCTGTCCTTGTCACAGGGGCAACATTTTCAGAATAAAACAATGCATTTGAGTATCAAAGGCAGAATTCAATATAGAGAGGTATTTAATCCATAACACATGAGTTCAACCTGAAGGCCTCTTTGAAGGGAACCAATATTGTTTTTTGGTAATATCTATATATTTGGTAATATCTATATAGGTCCTCTGTTTTACTATTTTATTTTATGAAACTTCTGCATCTATATATAGCCATGGCTGGTCCAGACTATCTTTCTGCCATCCTGTCACGTAAGTCCTAGTAGCTACAGGCTACAGGCTAGTAGAGACAGGCTATCCTGTGGGGTTTACCCCTCACGCAGCCTCCTGAGTGGCGGAGAGTTGATGACACTTAGGGCTCTATGCACAAAGCGCCGAAAAGTTTTTTATCAGCAAAAAATGCCTTTGGTATGCAGTAAGCGCCGATAATTTGGCCAAATCGGCATTTAAGACACTTTTCGGCACCATTCGGCACTTTTTTAAATCGGCTGTATTCTAGAAGCCCCGATCCTGTTTTCGGTGCTGATCGGAGCTGATCGGCAGTCCCGAAAAGCCATTTTTTCGGCAAATCGTCCCGCCAACTCAAAGTTGGCGGGTCAGTGGGGAGAAGCATCGGCAAGGGCGACACTTAGAAAAAATCAGGCCTTTTTCCTGCCTGTGATTGATGCAGGGGGTCTCCGGAGCTGATACCAGCACCGGAGACCCCAGGCATGCATCCGAGGCAGGAAAAATGCATGTACAGCCCACTTCATTACCTTAGCGGCTAACCGCTAAGGCAATGAAGGGGTTAACCCACCGTGCCAGCTTTATTGTGGGTAGCGGGTGTGGGTGAAGGGGGTATTTGGCCCTTGTTGTTTATTTAGGGCTTGCGGGGGGGTTTCGGGTGCACTTAACCCCTTCACGACCGTAACAGTTAATACCGCTACGGTTATGAAGGGGTTAAGGCGTCCCGCTACCCACCCGCAAGCCCTAAACAACCACCGTTGGGGCTAATAACCCCTTCACCCACACCCGCTAACCACAATAAAAAAAAATCACACACAACAGCCCCACACTAAATAAATAAATATATCTAAATAAATAATTAAAATGAAATAAATATAAATATATATATATATATATATATATATATATATGTGTATATATATATATATAGAGAGAGAGAGTACCCTATCAACCCCTATAACCCCTAACATACACATATATGCACATCAATGATACTATAGGCCGGCGGGGGCCCTCGGGTGTTACCCGCAGGCCTGCAGTACCAACTATGTGGCCCCCCCCAAATTAATGTAAAAAAACATACATACTTCTAAATAAATAACCTCCCCCCATAACACATACAGTACAGTAATGGGCACAATAACTATTATCCACAAATGGTTAATAGTGAATGTGCCCATTTAAAATACATAAACATCAATCAAAACATTAAATACATATAGCACTCACCCATGTCCGGCTGCCACGATGAAGGCCATCCTCATCTTCATCCTGCCCATGCCCCTCCGCTGCAGCAAAACAGACACAAGAATAAAAACATCCAATGTAATGTCCCCTAACCCCTTAATCACCATAGCGGTTATTAACCGCTACAGTCATTAAGAGGTTAACCCACCCTCACCCACCACTCGGGAGGCCTACATACCCTCCCACACTAACCCCCCACCCGTGAGGCCTAACCAACCTCACCCACTACCCACAAGGAAGGCCTACCCACATACCCTTGGGGTCAATACCCCTCCCCCCACCCCCAGTACCCACAATAAAATCAATACACTGCCCCACAATAAGCAACATTCTCTTTATTAAATACATTACCGACCCCCTGCTCCCCCCCATAAATACATGATTTATCATTTTACATACAGGGTTCATACCCCAGCCCCACGCGAGTCACTGGCGGGCTGGCGGGTCACCTGACAGACCTACAGGGTACCAGCAACTTGTTTCACACGGGTTCTGGAGGCTTGTTGGTGGGTCCCGCCTAGTGCCATGGCCCTAAGGTGGTCTCCTTGGGTCACCGTGGGCCACAATTGGGTCCCCACTGTAGGCCCGCGAATGTCTGGGAGCCCCGGGTCAGACCCACAGGTGTCTGCGGGGCCTCGGGTGGTTCCCACGGGGGTCTGGGGAACTCACGAGTGCTCACTACGGGTCCGCGGTGCACCCACGGATGTGGGACCACCGCTTCATCCCCGCACTTATGGGTCCGCGGTGCCCCCACAGATGTGAGGCCACCTCTTCATCCCCGCAGGTGTCACCCGTGGAACCACATGCCTGATACCCGTGAGATACCCGAGGTGACCGCAGGTGGTGTCCAGAAGTCTCACGCAGAACCACGGAACAAACCCTGAATGTAAAAAAAATAAACCTGGCCTATACATTCAATACATACCCCCCCCCCCACACCTACAGTACAATAATGTGCAAAATAACTATTATCCAGATAGGGATAATAGCTTATTTGCCCATTATTAAACACATTAACTAGCATATTAAAATAAATAAAGTACTACTGACCTCATCAATAAGAAGCCCCCGTCGCCAGCAACATCCTTGACAAGCTGAGCTAGGGATCGCCTTAGTGAGGTTCCTGTTCCCCTAGTAACTGTAAGCCTTGACTGGGACTATACTGTCGAGAGGGAGGTCTGGGCTCAGACCCCCACTGGTGTTGCCGGAGTCCGGGTGGGAGCGCCCCGGACTTTAGCGAGAGAAAGATAGATCGGTGTCGATGTATCGAGACCCTTTTTGAAGACCGTGGCAGTTCCGAGCACCGGAGTGCTCGGCAGGTATTTCATCAAGTGCACCAACGGTACCATTCATTCACTCGAGACACCGTGGCTGCGCAGTCACCCATACACACACTTAGGGCCTGCTGTGAGCGGGAGGACTAATCCGTAAGGATCGGACACGGGGTGGGCTCTCCCGGTGGCGGGTGTGGGAAGTATTGTTGGCGTCCGCCGTGGCGCATGTTGTGGGGCGTCCGCCGTGGCGCTAGATAATGTTGTCGTCTGCCGTGGCGTGCTATATAACGTATACATATATATAGGAAGGTTATGGCATGTAATGTACTGTGAGTTTGGTTTGCAAGTTAAAGAGATTGGTTTTAGAACTTGGCTGTGTAAGTGTAATTCTTGCATATACGTCCTGCGAGGACCCACTCCCCCTTTGGTGGGAGCTGTCGCAGGTGGAGGCGCTGCACCCATTATAAATATTGCACGCACCCCAGGCTTTCCGTGGCAGAGACTTAGGCCCTGTGAGCCGGCAGGTAATACAGCACATAGTAGCAGCTTGCTAGTGATAGGAAGCAGGGCTCCCTATATATACACACATGATGAACAAAAATACAAATAAATGTAGAAGGGTTATCAAAAACATGCTGTACTACAAATACCACTTCTCCAAACAGACACACTACAATAAAACCCATTTCCTTTAATAATCCAATCTGATCTTCCAAACAAAATCCTCAAATGCCAATCAAAAACCTCAAATGACAATCAAAACATTGCATTTACATTGTATATATGATGCATACAATCTATGCACCATATACATTCTGCAAATTAATGTTAACAATAACATATTCAAAACAAAATACCAATACATCCAAACAAGTATACTATTTAAACCAATCCAGTAAACATAAATCAATTAACATTCATTAATTACATCCCTAAACAATTTACATTCCATTGTACTACAGGTGCCAGTAGTAATCATGGGTTTTCCCCCTTCACGCCCTGCCCTGAGTGATAGATGCAGGCCCCTCACTCTGCTGCAGGCATGAGACAGAGGAGAGGTCCTGCTGACATCATGAGGGGTGGGGCTGACTTTATTTAGTAGCCAGTTCCTGTGAGTGACAGTTAGTTCGAGTTCTAGTTCAAGTCAGTCCTGGGAGTTGGAGGAGAGGAGTAGTTTGAGTTCTGTCCTGGGAGTTGGAGGAGAGGAGTAGTTCAAGTTCTGTCCTGGGAGCAGGAGAGAGATAGAGAACTCTGGCCTATGACATTGGGAGAGTGAGCAGAGCTCCGGTGGACCAATGCCCCTCACCCTGATGAGGGGGTGATGGGGGAGGATTTACCCCCCACCCAGAGGATACCTTCTGAGGTGGGCATTAGGGTATTGAGGCCCCTCACAGACCATCCTGCTAAGGTGCATCTTGGAGGAAAGGACAGGAGAGGAGCAGGCCTGTATACATTTGGAGTGCCTTGTGTGCGGCTGCTACTGTGGGCTGCCACTGCTGCTGTGTGCGAGCTAGAGACAATAAAGAGACATTGCTGATTTTACCCGAGACTGATTGTGATTCTGGAGCATCCACCCTGGGACTAGGGTTATTTCTTCTATAAGGGTCCTACCCCATATCCCTGGGAAGTTATAGAGGATGGAGGCACTGCACCACCACTAAAGAATGAGGCAACTACCCCAGAAAAATACAAAAAACACAGCGCACGACGCTCATAGTGCATTAAATGATAATTTTAGTAACCAAGTAAGAAGGTAAGTAATGTGCGTACATTTAAACAAAATTAAACAAGCATTTCAGGGTTATTGTTACCCAAACACCAACAGACGCTCGTGATGGTCTCGTGGCTCTCTCCTTCTCACTCCAAAACAGTCTCGGTGTAGGGCCTGGATAGTCTCCACTCCAGTCACTGGTGTGCCAGCCCCATGCCTCAGGGTAGGTCTTAAGCAGTCTCAAGTCTTTCAGTAAGCAGCAGTCCCGATTAATGTGCGCAATGCCCGCTACTGCACAGATCCAGCTGGCAATCGAGCAGCAGAGCGCACGCTGTTTGGCGTCCTGCCAAACACTTCCTGGTCTATGACGTCATGCGATCGCGAGAGTTCGCCGCGAGTCTGCAAATCACTGGACCGGTTCTCTGGGAGTGCTGTCTTGTAGGTGGCTCGCAAAGGTCTTACAGTTCTTTAGTCCAACGCGTTTCGAGACCACATGGGTCTCTTCATCAGGGATAAAGGCTAAACAATCTATTGGCATTTAAATACCCCTCGCATGTCACTGATTGGCTACCTAATTAAGGAGTTTAAGCCAATCGCATGGCAGCGGGGAGGAGTCAAACACTCCATAGCAACCGAGAATGCATCTAGAAGAAAAGAAGCTAAAATCAACTTTATTAATAAACATTTGAACGGACAATAACATAAACGGTGTCTCTAAAATAAAGAAAAAAAGAATTAGTACACACTTTAAATGAACAGCTATATTCAAATACCAGTGGTGGTACAAACATATGACCACTGACATGATTTATTTTGAAAAAGAAGCACGAACTAAAAACTATGAGTACATTAAAACAGCATAAAATTCCATATTTCAAATAGTAAAATAAAATAAAATTTAAATGTTTAAATACAAATTTATCGTATACCAGCTCAGAACACATTAAAGGGATATTGCATATATTTGATATAAAGACCCAACTCCATCACCATTAGGCGAGGGTCAGTACAGGGACCATATGTCTATATCCTCATTGAGGCCTCCCGGATAAAGTGTCCCCAATTTATATATCCAGAAGGTCTCTTGGAAGGACAAATCCTTAACCCTATCCCCGCCCCTTCTACTCTTAGGGACATATTTAATACCTTTAAAACGCAGGGACATGGGGTCTTTGTTATGATGTGAGGCATAGTGCTTAGAAAGGCTATGTGTTAAAAGACCATTTTTTATATTTCGTATATGTTCTTGTATACGTGTTTTTAGTTTACGTTTAGTGCGCCCAACATAGAGCAAGCCACAGGGGCACTCAATTAGATACACAATATGGTCCGAATTGCAATTTATAAAATCTGTTATTTCATATGTTTCCTCAGTTTTTTGACACGAAAAGTTTTTTCTATCAGAGTGTAGGTGTTTACACACAGAACATTTTCCGCATTTAAAGTTTCCACAAGGTTTTTTAATATCTAGCCATCTTTTATCTCCCAAGGGATCACTTTTAATATTAATGTCACTAGGAGACAAGGCATTTTTTAGGTTTCTTGCTCTCCTGTATACAGTATAAACCTTGGGAATTTAGAAATGTGGGTCCCTAAAATTGGGTCGTTTGACAGGATTGACCAATGCTTCTTTACAATCTTTTCTATATGAGAAGTCATTGAATTAAAGTTTGTAATGAAGGCAACATTACATTTTTCCTCACTTTTAGCTTGTTTCTTTTGTTGTTTAATTTTTGGAACTAGCATTTGTTTTCTATCCATTTGTCTCACCCTATCAAGATCACAGGAAAGTTTTTTTGAATGATAACCTCTTTCAAGGAATCTTGAGGTCAAATCACCGGCCTGTTTTTCAAAGTCGGTGTTGAGACTACAGTTCTTTCTCAACCTGTAAAATTGGCCCCCAGGTATATTCTGAATCCAAGATTTTTATGGTTACTTGAGGCCATCAAGAGGTTGTTGGAATCAACGTCCTTGAAATGTGTTTTACTTATAAGGTTCCCTTCATCAGATACCGTCAGATTCAAATCCAAAAAGTTAATCTCTTTGACACTTTCTACATGGGTAAAGGTCAAATTCCTATTGTTGTTATTAATGTATTTTAGAAAAAGACTAACAGAATATTGATCCCCATCCCACAGACATATAATGTCATCTATAAAGCGACGCCAAATAATAATGTTTTCTCTGAAGGGATTATTATTAAATATGCAATTGTACTCCCATTCTCCCATGTACAGGTTTGCGAAACTGGGAGCAAACCTTGTGCCCATTGCAGTTCCGCAAACCTGCAGGAAGAATTCCTCCAGAAACATAAAATAATTATGCTTCAAAATAAAATGGATGGATTCCAGAATAAATTTTTTGTTCAAATCATGTAATTCAACGTCGCTAGATAGAAAGAAATCCACTGATGCTAGGCCCTGTTGATGTGGTATATTGGTGTAAAGGGCCTGCACATCGCACGTTAACCACCTGTAGGAATCCTTCCACTCTATATTTTGTAACAGATTGAGCACTGATGTGGAGTCCCTTAGATGAGAAGGGAGTTTTTCCACATAAGGCTGCAAAAAGTGGTCAACTTACTGTGACAAATTGGCTGTTAAACTATTTATTCCCGAGATTATCGGTCTGCCAGGGGGATTTGTAATCGATTTGTGGGTTTTTGGGAGGTGATAAAATATCGGGATCTTGGGGGAACTAGTAAACAAGAACTCATACTCATTCTTTGTAATGACACCAGAAATATGGGCTTGGTCCAACAGGGTTTTTAATAAACTCAAGAAGTCCATAGTTGGATCTTTTTTAAGCCTAGAATAGGAGGAGGTGTCGTTCAGGAGCCGCAGGGCCTCTCCTTCATAATCCTTTCGGTTCTGTAGAACGACACCACCTCCCTTATCCGCCTGTCTGATAATCAGGTTGTCATTCTCCTTTAAGAATTTTAATGCTAGCGTTTCATTTTTAGTAAGGTTGTGTTTTATATCACTAGACTTCATATTATTACTCAATAGAGTGAAATCTTTATTAACCATGTTGAAAAAAGTCTCAACATGATGACCTTTAGAATGGAATTTTATGCTGTTTTAATGTACTCATAGTTTTTAGTTCGTGCTTCTTTTTCAAAATAAATCATGTCAGTGGTCATATGTTTGTACCACCACTGGTATTTGAATATAGCTGTTCATTTAAAGTGTGTACTAATTCTTTTTTTCTTTATTTTAGAGACACCGTTTATGTTATTGTCCGTTCAAATGTTTATTAATGAAGTTGATTTTAGCTTCTTTTCTTCTAGATGCATTCTCGGTTGCTATGGAGTGTTTGACTCCTCCCCGCTGCCATGCGATTGGCTTAAACTCCTTAATTAGGTAGCCAATCAGTGACATGCGAGGGGTATTTAAATGCCAATAGATTGTTTAGCCTTTATTCCCTGATGAAGAGACCCATGTGGTCTCGAAACGCGTTGGACTAAAGAACTGTAAGACCTTTGCGAGCCACCTACAAGACAGCACTCCCAGAGAACCGGTCCGGTGATTTGCAGACTCGCGGCGAACTCTCGCGATCGCATGACGTCATAGACCAGGAAGTGTTTGGCAGGACGCCAAACAGCGTGCGCTCTGCTGCTCGATTGCCAGCTGGATCTGTGCAGTAGCGGTCATTGCGCACATTAATCGGGACTGCTGCTTACTGAAATACTTGAGACTGCTTAAGACCTACCCTGAGTCATGGGGCTGGCACACCAGTGACTGGAGTGGAGACTATCCAGGCCCTACACCGAGACTGTTTTGGAGTGAGAAGGAGAGAGCCATGAGACCATCACGAGCGTCCGTTGGTGTTTGGGTAACAATAACCCTGAAATGCTTGTTTAATTTTGTTTAAATGTACGCACATTACTTACCTTCTTACTTGGTTACTAAAATTATCATTTAATGCACTATGAGCGTCGTGCGCTGTGTTTTTTGTATTTTTGTGTGCTTATAGGGGGGACCAGAGCCATCCCTGGTGTCACAGCTGCAGACGCTCCCTACATTTCAATTTAAATTAAGGTCACCCATTTATTATACATCACACCTATTACGTCACTTATAGTATTGTAGTTGCGCACCTATACTTTGTTCACCTTTTTCACTATTCTATTGCTCTTGGTGCTGCACACTTTTCTTTTCATTTGTCACCTCTCCTCCAATATGGTGTGGAGTCTGGTTAACTGTAGAGAGAAACGTCATGTTAATTTTGATTTATTATTCTCTGACAATCATGTAGTGGTCCCTGAGAGTGAGGAAGCAAGGGGTTCAGTGGAGAAGCATTTTAAAGTTTTAGAACAATTACTTTTGACCGAAAATAAATTGTATCTTGAAAAAAGAACAATTCAAAAATATGTAGAATGTGATAGGGCCCCTAGGGGCTTACGCATCTAAAAACTACCTACATTCGGCAAAGATGATGCACACTTCATGAAGGAGTGGAACAGAATCTTAGATGACTGTTCCACGGCCCTCATGAAATTAATTATTTATGAGAGGACCAAGTCATTAAAAATTATTGACAAAGAGGTAACAAGTGTGATTAAATTACTTGAGCCACTTGTAATTAAACAGGACTGCTCAAAATTAGAGCATGACCTCCGCATGAAGCTCGAGCATGCAGAGGATGAGATTTTGAAGAAGAAGCACGAGAAATTTTACAGGGATAAGTCTGATTATGACAACAACAGACAGAGAAATTGGGCTAAGGATGTAGAGAGGGGCAGACCCTCTAAAACTCAATCTAAAAATAGGGAAGGAAGAGATTCCTCCTATTCACAAAGTAGAGTAAGTAATACATATAGATACCTAAAACCCAATTTCCACCCCGATCAAAGAGGATGGGAGAATCAATACTATGGGGAGAGAAGAGGTCCCCCTGGTTTTGATGAACATTTCCCTCCTCCTAGACATGAAGGGCATTTTAGGAATCCCAACTATAAAGGGAGGAATTATATCCCCAATTTTAGATATGGCCAGAAAGAATTTGACTCACACAGGGATTCTAGACCCTTCACACCCAGTGTTAAAATTCAACCACCAGTTCAACACTCCCCGTCTTCTTTTTTGGATTCGGTCAAAAAAAGACATTTGGATCCACAGAAGAAGGGGGAATGTGTGGAAATGTCCCAAAAATCACGGTTGGGAGACAAAAAAGAAAAGAACCCTACCAGACGAGGAATTAGAGGAGGGGCCAGAATTAAAGAAAAGAGGCTACGAGAAAGATGTGTGACATCTCCCTCTCGTGGAATTTTTAATCTATCCTCAGATATTTTGACAAATGACCAAAAAAAGGTTCTAGACAGGGGTCTGACCTTTTCACGCTCATGCTTGCCAAACTCATTCCAACTGTATATTGACCTCCAAAAATTTATGCGAAACCTCACACTTAAAAGGCATTTTATTAAATTAGATATGGAAGGTAATGAAGTTCAAAATAAAATAGGGGTGTCTATAGTTCCACCTGAGGTTGCTATAGATGAGAACATAGAACCCACTCAAAGCCTGAGACATACTCACTTTAAGGGGAAATCAAAATTTTACCCCTCCCATTCTAAAGGTCATCATGTTGAGACTTTTTTCAACATGGTTAATAAAGATTTCACTCTATTGAGTAATAATATGAAGTCTAGTGATATAAAACACAACCTTACTAAAAATGAAACGCTAGCATTAAAATTCTTAAAGGAGAATGACAACCTGATTATCAGACAGGCGGATAAGGGAGGTGATGTCGTTCTACAGAACCGAAAGGATTATGAAGGAGAGGCCCTGCGGCTCCTGAACGACACCTCCTCCTATTCTAGGCTTAAAAAAGATCCAACTATGGAATGAGTATGAGTTCTTGTTTTCTAGTTCCCCCAAGATCCCGATATTTTATCACCTCCCAAAAACCCACAAATCGATTACAAATCCCCTTGGCAGACCGATAATCTCGGGAATAAATAGTTTAACAGCCAATTTGTCACAGTACGTTGACCACTTTTTGCAGCCTTATGTGGAAAAACTCCCTTCTCATCTAAGGGACTCCACATCAGTGCTCAATCTGTTACAAAATATAGTGTGGAAGGATTCCTACAGGTGGTTAACGTGCGATGTGCAGGCCCTTTACACCAATATACCACATCAACAGGGCCTAGCATCAGTGGATTTCTTTCTATCTAGCGACGTTGAATTACATGATTTGAACAAAAAATTTATTCTGGAATCCATCCATTTTATTTTGAAGCATAATTATTTTATGTTTCTGGAGGAATTCTTCCTGCAGGTTTGCAGAACTGCAATGGGCACAAGGTTTGCTCCCAGTTTCGCAAACCTGTACATGGGAGAATGGGAGTACAATTGCATATTTAATAATAATCCCTTCAGAGAAAACATTATTATTTGGCGTCGCTTTATAGATGACATTATATGTCTGTGGGATGGGGATCAATATTCTGTTAGTCTTTTTCTAAAATACATTAATAACAACAATAGGAATTTGACCTTTACCCATGTGGAAAGTGTCAAAGAGATTAACTTTTTGGATTTGAATCTGACGGTATCTGATGAGGGAAACCTTATAAGTAAAACACATTTCAAGGACGTTGATTCCAACAACCTCTTGATGGCCTCAAGTAACCATAAAAATCTTGGATTCAGAATATACCTGGGGGCCAATTTTACAGGTTGAGAAAGAACTGTAGTCTCAACACCGACTTTGAAAAACAGGCCGGTGATTTGACCTCAAGATTCCTTGAAAGAGGTTATCATTCAAAAAAACTTTCCTGTGATCTTGATAGGGTGAGACAAATGGATAGAAAACAAATGCTAGTTCCAAAAATTAAACAACAAAAGAAACAAGCTAAAAGTGAGGAAAAATGTAATGTTGCCTTCATTACAAACTTTAATTCAATGACTTCTCATATAGAAAAGATTGTAAAGAAGCATTGGTCAATCCTGTCAAACGACCCAATTTTAGGGACCCACATTTCTAAATTCCCAAGGTTTATATACAGGAGAGCAAGAAACCTAAAAAATGCCTTGTCTCCTAGTGACATTAATATTAAAAGTGATCCCTTGGGAGATAAAAGATGGCTAGATATTAAAAAAACCTTGTGGAAACTTTAAATGCGGAAAATGTTCTGTGTGTAAACACCTACACTCTGATAGAAAAAACTTTTCGTGTCAAAAAACTGAGGAAACATATGAAATAACAGATTTTATAAATTGTAATTCGGACCATATTGTGTATCTAATTGAGTGCCCCTGTGGCTTGCTCTATGTTGGGCGCACTAAACGTAAACTAAAAACACGTATACAAGAACATATACGAAATATAAAAAATGGTCTTTTAACACATAGCCTTTCTAAGCACTATGCCTCACATCATAACAAAGACCCCATGTCCCTGCGTTTTAAAGGTATTAAATATGTCCCTAAGAGTAGAAGGGGCGGGGATAGGGTTAAGGATTTGTCCTTCCAAGAGACCTTCTGGATATATAAATTGGGGACACTATATCCGGGAGGCCTCAATGAGGATATAGACATATGGTCCCTGTACTGACCCTCGCCTAATGGTGATGGAGTTGGGTCTTTATATCAAATATATGCAATATCCCTTTAATGTGTTCTGAGCTGGTATACGATAAATTTGTATTTAAACATTTAAATTTTATTTTATTTTACTATTTGAAATATGGAATTTTATGCTGTTTTAATGTACTCATAGTTTTTAGTTCGTGCTTCTTTTTCAAAATAAATCATGTCAGTGGTCATATGTTTGTACCACCACTGGTATTTGAATATAGCTGTTCATTTAAAGTGTGTACTAATTCTTTTTTTCTTTATTTTAGAGACACCGTTTATGTTATTGTCCGTTCAAATGTTTATTAATAAAGTTGATTTTAGCTTCTTTTCTTCTAGATGCATTCTCGGTTGCTATGGAGTGTTTGACTCCTCCCCGCTGCCATGCGATTGGCTTAAACTCCTTAATTAGGTAGCCAATCAGTGACATGCGAGGGGTATTTAAATGCCAATAGATTGTTTAGCCTTTATCCCTGATGAAGAGACCCATGTGGTCTCGAAACGCGTTGGACTAAAGAACTGTAAGACCTTTGCGAGCCACCTACAAGACAGCACTCCCAGAGAACCGGTCCAGTGATTTGCAGACTCGCGGCGAACTCTCGCGATCGCATGACGTCATAGACCAGGAAGTGTTTGAGCAGGTGCCAAACAGCGTGCGCTCTGCTGTTCTGACACTGACACACACACACACACACACACACACTGGAGCTCTATACACACACACACACACACACACATACACCAGCACCACACACACACACACACACACACACACACACACACTGCAGCCACAATAAAAAATGCAGCCATTTACTAAACTTTGCACTCTGTCCCCCACTTCTACACACAACACAGCACAACACAGCACCTCTACACATACCCCCCCACACACACAACACTGCACCTCTATACACAGCACCTCTACACACAATACAGCACCTCTACACACAAACTGCTGCTACACACACATGCTACACCCATAAACACTGCTGCTGACACTGACACACACACACACACACTGGAGCTCTATACACACACACTGGAGCTCTATACACACACACACACCCAGCACCTCTACACAGATATACAACACAACAGCACACACACTGCTACTGACACACACACACAAACTGCAGCCACAAACAAACTGCAGACAGCCACTTACTTCTTTGCAGACACCATCTCCCCCCCAATTCAACTGAATCTGCTCAGAAAATCTCAGTCAGCTCGGGAGGGGGAGGAGTCAAACTGTGGCTGATACTTTTTGACCAATCCCCTGCCCTGTTTCAGAGCTGTTACTTAATTTGAACCAATCCCATGCCCTGTCTCAGCTGTTCTGAAAGTTGATTGGCTGGAAATAAACAGATTGAAAACTGCACTTTGCAAGCTGCTTAAATTCCAGGCATTACTGATTGGTTAAAATTCCGGGCATTATCCAATCAGAGAGCAGGGTTTTCAATAATGCCCTGAATTTTACTGCTATAATTCCTGGTAAAACATTTTATAAATAAATAATATTCTCTAATTTCAAGACAAAAAACAATATCTGTGTCTGAGAAATAAGGGTAACAATTTATACATTTGAGCACTGATGTTGCAAATTGCCTGGCTATATAATAGCTTAGTATTTAGATACATTTTGGGTCGACATGTATGAAACTGGATCTTCTGATAAATAACCGGGGGTACTATACTACATATCCTAGTAGAGATACGATTGAGTGGGTGAGAGCGGTCTTGACCTCAGAGAGAGAGAGAGAGAACATTCTATTTCTGCACTGCGCCAAAGTGGAGAACATCCGGGAGCTGTACCCGGAAGTGTGAGGGCTCGACAGAGAGACGCCGGCATCCGGGTGATGAGAAAATATCCTTGATCCTACCATAAAATCGTTGCGCTTTTTATATGCCTAAAAGACCTTACATCTTGTTCTACATTGGTCAACATATACTGAAATATTTTGCCACTGTTTCGCGATGCCTTAATATCATGGGGAAGATGTGATTGACCAGTAACCCCCGCAGACCACACATTTCAGCTGGTTGAAAACCCATTACACTATGGTGGGTTTATTTACTTTTTTTTAAACTACTGAGTTGCGCTCCCCTGATGTGGAATAAAATACACACTGGAAGAATTGTTGGAACATTTCTTGTGCTTAATAATTTATTCGCTTAGAATTTATATGCATGCACTTACAGTAATACAAAACACTAAAGTCACATTTGAAGTACACAGTGCATGGTTTATAATATTACACTGTTTTGATAAAGTTTTCATGCACTTTTGATTGTTATCAAATTGTATTTTTCTTAATGTCACAGTTTGTTTTGAGATAGGAGCGCCACTTGTAACAATCTTTCTTGCACTTTTGCTAACATAATGGCAGCTTTAAATGTCCCACGTCACGCAGGCCAATAGGAAGCCGTAAAACAAATATAATCACTGCGCTTCTCCATGTAAAGAGCATGCAGCTAGTGAAGGAAATGGCCATACAAATGTGCAAAACAGAAAGTGAATCCCTGCGCTTCTCCCATAGGGATAGCAATCAATGGGGAATATATATATGTATGGTGTAATTACCTATAAGAAAAAAGGAGACTTTTGGTATACATCCTTTGATCAAATAATGCCAAGCCTGCTAACCACGTCAAGGTAAGTCTCTTTAGCAGGTCCCTACGATAAATGCATACTAGTGTTATGTGAAATAAGCCCAGAAGGGGTTAAAATATCAAAGCATATGCTTGTATAGCCTGGAGCTCCCGTGGCTCCTGGAGACCCCCCTCCCCTGGAGCAGCTCGAGCGCGGGTGCCGAACGACCCGACGGCTGCTTCCAAGGGTGGGGGCTGGAGCAGGGAGCAGCGCGGCTTCTCCTGCCTGCGGCTGGTTGCCGGGGACGCGATCGGGCCGTTGCTAAGGCCGCGATCGCGTCTCTAAGGTCCCGGCGGCCGGACAAGCAGAGCGCCGCCATTGTGCTGAGGATTGCGCATGCGCAGGGACGCGTAGGTGCAGGGAGAGCCCCAGAGACAGGGATAGTTCGCGCGAGAGTAGGGGCAGCCGAGAGAAGGTACACACAGCCCGGGAAAGCTTGCGCAAGCGCAGGGCAGGGTAGAGAAAGCCCGCGAACCCCTAGCCTACCAGGGAAGGCTCTGAGCTGGGACTACATATCCCAAGAGCCTTTGCACGTCCCATGTGACACCAGGGAGCAAATAGGGCTTAGGGAGCCCACGAGAGGAATTGGATACATTTCGCGGGCAGAGAGCTGCGTGAGTCAGTCAGAGCAAGGTTGGAGGAAGGAACAGACAAGGGAAGGAGGTAGGGTGCAGGAGAGAGGGCTCCCCTGTATTAGGCCAGCACCCCCTTGGTCCAAGATAGTTCTGATGTTACCCTAAGATAGGAGTGTTGCCAGGGACTGCCTTAGAGTAAGGGACCCTGTCACTCCAGTAGTCAGAAAGTCATTTGGAGTCTAGTGGGTAATTGCTTAGAAATTCGTTAACTTAGTTCAGGGGTGCGCAAAGTGGGGGGGGGGGGGGGGCGCAAAATTTTAGTTGGGAGCGCAGCGTTTACAGAGGACCGGCGCTTTCCCCCAAAGCATTTAAATTAATGTATTTGCCTGTATGCCTCACTTACCTTGTCTTCGGTGGCTTCTGGTGACGCTTTGCCGAGGCAACGCGGCGTCAAATGAGAGCGGGTCACATGATGCCGCGTTGCCCTGATGTCATGACATCAGATGGCGCCGGACAAAAGATAAGAGAGGAGCGGGCAGGGGCACGAGCAGTGGGGGAGAGCAGGCAGGGAGGCACAGACTAAAAAGTTTGCGCACCCCTGCACTAGTGGCTAACTGCTAAGGTAATGAAGATGCTAAAGATGATGTTAAATACGTGACCTGGTTTGTTGGTGGTAGAGAAGAGGGTGAATGTTATAGTTTGACCCAGGGTGCATGTTTTGGGTGCATATTACCTTAGCAGTCGTAAACGCTAAGGAAGCCTAAACACCCACACTGGGGCAACTATAAACTTCACTCACCCCCTCTATCACCAACGAACTGCTTTACTGCTATTTAACCCCTTCATTGCCTTAGCAGGTAGCCACGAAGGTAATAAAGGTTGCATGTAATGTTATTCCTTATTGCATACGATTAAAGCAGGTCTCCAGAGCTTAAATTAATGTGTGTCACCTCTGTAGACCCCCGGCTTCAATCCTATGTAGTAGAAATGTAATGTTCTCCTTCATATGCATATCACAAATCTGATCCCACCACGCTTCAGGTGGCGAGATCTGAATATGCGAGTTTAAGCCGCGATGTGCATATCAAAGATACCTGAATAGCAGTTACTGGCAAAAAAAAAATGTCGGTTTGGGCATTTTTTTTGAGCTACCACACGGCTTTTCAGAGCAAGAGTGCTAACGATCGGTAAGAAGCAGTTGCCAAGTGATTTTGCCATGTTATCAAAGATTTCTGTAACAGTGCACACGCTATGTCGCTTGGAAAGTGCCCTTACCAGTCGATAAGTCAATTATCAAAGTTTACTGAATAGGCCCTTTAGTGTTTTTGTTTATGTCTATGGGACACGTTAACACTAAAAGGCACTGACCTTGTGTGAGTCTTGCGAGAGAAACACAGCTCCCAGTGTAGTACCCAAAGGCATTACTCAGTGCTTTTTATATACATACAGTAGACATTGTTTTTTCCGTTCTCTTTCTTGTTTTTCTTTCTCTATCTTTTATTTGGCACGAGTTGAGTGAACATGTACTACTCTGTACAAACACCAGACGAAAACCCTGATACCTTAGTTTGAGGGGAGGAGTATCCCTGCACTAGGTAGAACGAAAAAGGAGCTGATTCAAGCCTTGCTGGAGCGAGATACAGAGCAGGATGCTACATTGAGCAGAGCAATGGAGCAGAGGTTTAAACATGCTCAACTTTTATCACTCCATTTGGGTTAAATGAGTTTCAGGTCATGCCCTTTGAGATGAAAAATGCCCCTGCCACCGTCCACCTGTTAATAATGTAAATAATCTTTTAGAAGACCTTTTCCATTATCTCTAATCTTGAAATCTTGAAATCCAGTTTGGAATGGAACGGGGACAACTCACTGGTGCAGTATTCCTAGATTTTGCAAAGGCTTTTGATACAGTTGATCATGCTATCCTGCTTTACAAACTCCAGAGCTCTGGAATAGGGAAGCATGCTTTAAACTGGTTTCCGTCCTACCTATCAGGAAGATCCCAACATGTGTCCATCTCAGGCTCTAACTCCAACCCCCTGGATATCACCTGTGGTGTCCCGCAAGGCTCTGTTCTGGGGCCCCTACTCTTCTCAGTGTTCATTAATGATCTTCCCACAGCTTGTAAGGGAGCCTCAATACACATGTACAGTATGCAGATGACACAATCCTATATGCACACAGCCATAGCCTCTCTGACCTTCAACACATACTTCAGTCTGACTTTTTGAGACTCGAAAACTGGATTTCCCAAAACAAACTGTTTTTAAACACTGACAAGACTGTAACAATGGTACTTGGGACCAAGAGTCAATTCTTAAAGCTTCCAGTGACTGAGCTCCATATTAGAACCAACGCTAACACCACCCTAACCCCTGTCACTAGTTTTAAATACCTGGGCTTATGGTTTGACTCCCACTTAACATTCGGAATGCACGTTGATAGCCTGACAACCAAGACCTATGCCAAACTAGGGGTACTTTACAGGAACAAATCCTCCCTAAGTCTCCTGGTCAGAAAGCGTATCGCACAGCAGATGCTAATGCCAATTATTGACTATGGAGACATAGTATATGGCTCGGCACCTCAAACCCACCTTAGCAAACTCGACACCCTCTACAATTCAATTTGTCGTTTTGTTCTCCAATGCAACTACAACACACATCACTGCGAAATGCTCAAAGAACTAGATTGGTCATCACTAGAGTCTACGCGCAAAGTTCACCTTTCCGGTCTTGCCTTTAAATTCTTTATGGGCAAACTACCCAGCTACCTGAACAAGCTCCTCACCTCTACCACATGCAGCACCTATCACCTGAGATCAGACTCCAAAAGACTGTTCATGGTCCCAAGGCTCAACAAAGTATCCGGCCGTTCCTCCTTTTCTTACTGTGCACCCCAAAACTGGAACAACCTACCAGAGACTCTCACATCCAGCACCAGTTTAAGTTCTTTCAAATCTAAGGCTGTCTCACATTTTAACCTGGTCTGTAACTGGCCTGTTTCATACGCTCATAATATATATTTTCTTTAACTGTGCACGCAATGTCTTGTATATAATGTATACCCAGCTCATTATGTAACTGTACTTGTAACCATGTGCTATTTGTTTTACTCTGTGCCCAGGACATACTTGAAAACGAGAGGTAACTCTCAATGTATTACTTCCTGGTAAAATATTTTATAAATAAATAAATAATAAATAAATAAATCTCTAAGCATACAATGCTTCCACTGCAGCCAGGGATTCTGGGTAATGGCATGCAAATGAGCACACAGTGTTTCAATTTTTGCTTCTTACTCATTTTATCATGGATCCCTATAAACTTATGCCTGCTATATTAAACAGCTTTTGCAGCGCATTGCTCATTTGCATGTCATTACCCAGAATCCCTGGCTGCAGCGGAAGCATTGTATGCTAAGAGATAACGGGCAAAGGCAGGGTTGCACACCTGTCTGAAACATGAATGTGCTCACAAGTGGTATTTATATTTTCTGTACACTGTACGAGGGAGGGGTTATGTCACTTTTTATTCACCATAACTTATTTTTTGTCTGGTTGTAGTCACTACCATCTTGACATTGCAAAGCCATTAACCAACCTGATGCAGATGAGACCCAAAAGGTTGAAACAGCTGTCTGAGCAGGTTTACTGACTATACACTTCTTTAACCCAGGCGATGCTGAGAAAGCTGTGTAATACGGCAGGCATAAGCTTATAGGCATCCATGTTCAAATACACAAGAAGCAAAAAGTGACACACTGAATGCTCATTTTCATGTCATTACCCAGAATCCCTGGCGGCAGTTAAAGCATTGCATGCTAAGAGATAATGGGGAAAGGCAGGTTTGCAGACCTGTCTGAGACATGTGAAAGTGCTCACAACGGTCCAAGAAATACAGCTCATACAGATACCTCATAACAAATATCTTCAATTTACTCTGAACGTAAAAGTAAAAATGTCACAGGGGTGGGCTTTTATAGTTTAAAAGCTTTAGCAGCATGGAAAATAAGGCTTAGCACTGCAACCTAATACTGTCTGGGAATTGGTATTCTCACCTAATAAAATAAAAAAAGCAAATTATAAAGCTGTTTAAGGTTACCAGGAATGGTGTGATCATCTTAATGATGCCCTTCTTTATGTCTATCTTATTGGAAATACGTTTTATTGCTACTTTTCTGAGCTGTTCCGTGCAAAAATAAACGTTTACTCTGCTGTACGTGCCAAGCTAGCTTTTGCTCAAATGTTGATGTATATCTTCAGAATTGTATATCCAATAGAACAGCTTTCTAGATATGTACTGTATGGGGTGCAGCAGATAAAGCACAGCATTTATTTTTTTATTTATAAAATATTTCACCAGGAAAAATACATTGAGAGTTTCTCGTTTTCAAGTATGCCCTTGATCAGGATCAAGGTATTTTGGACTGATTTATAACCTTGAATAGGTCACATTTAGGAAATAAAAACACCACTTGTGGTGCATTTGCATGCCTCAGACAGGTCTGTAACCTTCTCTTTTCCCATTATAGCTTAGCAAACAGTGCTTCCATTGCAACCAGGGATTCTGGGTAATGACATGCAAATGAGCACTGTTCTCAAAAGCTGTGTAATACGGCAGGCATAAGCATATAGTTAAAATAGGTAAGAAGTAAAGAGTGATACACTGTGCTCATTTGCAAGTGCATAACAAATGGTATTTTTATTTGCTATACACAGTACAGTGGAGGGTTTTTGTCACTTTTGTACCCACCATAACTTTTTTAATGTCACATTTGGGGTAATTTATCAATATGAAGGGTGTAGGGCTGATGCTAAAAAGACTGAGCTTGCTTGAATGTTTGAGCTGCACCTACAGATGCAGCAGCCATTATTTTAACAAATCACGCTGTGTATACCTCGGAATACCCATGTCACGGCGCAGGATTTCTTCCAACCGTACCGCCTTAAGACGTGAGTGCAGAAAATAGCATTTTAGTGTTCTGGTTTTTAAACGCCTGAAATTGACACAGTAGCACAGTACTGTACACAAGTGGTTCCCAAACTTTTTCGGCTCAAGGCTCCCCAAGGCGATCAGGATTTTTTTCAAGGCTCCCCAAGGCGATCAGGATTTTTCTGCGGCACCCAAAGTAAAAACAAAGTTGTATATACATACCTAACAGTTGCAGTGCGTGCACTCTCACACACTCTGTGTCTCTCTCCCACACACACTCTGTCTCTCTCTCCCACACACACTCTGTCTCGCTCTCCCACACACACACTCTGTCTCTCTCTCCCACACACACACTCTGTCTCTCTCTCACACACACACACTCTGTCTCTCTCTCTCACACACACACAAACACGCTGTCTCTATCTCACACACACACTCTGTCTCTCTCTCACACACACACACTGTCTCTCTCTCTCACACACACTCTGTGTCTCTCTCTCACACACACACTCTGTGTCTCTCTCTCACACACACTCTGTGTCTCTCTCTCACACACACTCTGTGTCTCTCTCTCACACACACTCTGTGTCTCTCTCTCACACACACTCTGTGTCTCTCTCACACACACTCTGTGTCTATCTCTCACACACACTCTGTGTCTCCCTCTCACACACACTCTGTGTCTCTCTCTCACACACACCCTGTGTCTCTCTCTCACACACACTCTGTGTCTCTCTCACACACTCTGTGTCTCTCTCACACACACTCTGTGTCTCTCTCACACACACACTCTGTGTCTCTCTCACACACACTCTGTGTCTCTCTCTCACACACACTCTGTGTCTCTCTCTCACACACAGCTACTCTCAGACACACAGCCACTCTCAGACACACAGTGATACAAATTAAACACGAATGTAAAAACCACAAAAACTATTTATTGATGGAAATTATTAGTGAGACGGATGAGCCTGTTTTTCACTACACATCTTTTCAAACCTTGGAATCAAAGTGGATGCAGCCACCCTCATTTCCTGTTCCACGTTGATTTTCGCACGGTATTTGCTTTTTATCACAGCGACCGCCGAAAACCCAGCTTCGCACAAATATGATGTTGCAAATGGTATTAAGATTCGCTGAGATTTACCACTTAACAGCGGATATTCATCTTTTACTGATAGCCAAAATTCAGTAATATCCATGCGGCAAAATTTGGTCTTCAGTGTATTGTCGCAAGATAGCTCAATAAGATTTTCTTCTTCTAAAGAAGTAAATTCGGGTGGAGCTTGGGCTTTGAATGGGTCTTGAATCCATGCGAATTTGTCAATATCATCTTCCTCCTGAAAGTATTTTTCAAACCACTTGATAACCGGTGATAGGTGATCTTCAAAAACAGATTTAGAGAAATCAACTTCATTGGCGATCACAAACTGCTGCAAAAAAGGGAAACAATCTTTGCCACCGTCTTCATTCATATTTCTTCTCCACATTAGTAATTTTTTTCTGAAAGCTGAAATCTTCCCAGCCAATGTCAAAATGTGCATGTTGCCTCCCTGTAGGGAGAGATTCAATGCATTTAACTTGTCAAAGATATCACACAAGTATGCTAGTTGCACCAAAAAATCA